>NC_053409.1:27111975-27306975 GCF_016859285.1 Xiphias gladius
CCGGACAAAGACTCTTCGATTCCCGACAGGATTCGTGACTCTTCACTGAAGATTTTACTCTGATTCTCTCACTGCAGCTCAGAATAACATGAGGAGAATCTGGTAAATGGAAATGGAAACTGAACCCTCTAGAACAAGAATCCACACACTGTGAAATATTTCCCAGGATGAGCGATGACCGTCTCGGTCAGACGGACCTCATCAGGCATGAACTACTTGTTTCTTCTCTCTGCTTTGGCAGCACAAACAGTAGGTTTGTTCATCATCAGACAAAAGGGAACAGATGCTCTCTCAGTAAGAAACTTATTAATGATTCCTCTACTTTTTGACATTATATCCTCGGTAAAAACTGGAATATATTTCTAGCGTTTCTTTTCGAGTCCTGTGATCATATTGTTTACATCTTACCTGGCTGAATATCCCTCCATGACTGACTTTACCTGCAGTCTCACCGTTTCCTCTCCTATCATATCAAGTATTTTATTCATGGTTCTAACGACATTGCTTGCGATGAACAACCTCTTTCACATGAGCTCGCTCGTAGTTAACCGAGCCAGTGGATAACCAGCTTCCTGATACAGGTGATCCAGGCTCAAAGATGTGCCGGGTACGTTTAACTGGCTTCGTAGTACAGGCCCCCGATTCGTCTGATTCCCTGGTTTCTGTACCCATGAGTGTGTCTCCTCACCCTTCTTGTGAGCAGCCTGGACGAAACCCTTAAACTGCTCCAGGTTTCCGGCCTCGGGGGAAATCTCCTCAAACCTCAGGCCCATGGCTTCGTCGGGCGGAGCGACGTGGATCGGTCCGACCACCAGACCTTTAACCTTCAGCTGAGACAGACTGCCGACCTTCTGCTCCAGACCTGAGGGACGAAAACAGACCCGCTGTGACCGATGACCTTTGACAGCACGTCTCCACACGAGGACGAGTTCTGGAGCATATTTCAACTAAAAAAGGTTAGAAAAAGTTACATACTGTAGCTTCAACCATTAGGCCACCAGACGTCCTGCCTGTGTGCGTTTTGACCGACAACGCAGCGATACCCTGGTCGGTTCAGCGACACAGTTTAGTGACAAATCGACAACAGAACCAGTTCACAAAAGGCCGGTGACGGGGTGAAACAGATCCTCCCCCAGACTGTTCAACCGTCAAACACCTGAAGTGACAAACTGGTTCGTATTTAACGCGCGTCTGCGATTCTGCTGTTTAAACGGACTGTGCTTGATGGGCTCGTTTCAGAGACGCTCACAGCTGCTGCCTTCGCTGTTGCTGGTTGACACTCATACTGACGTGAAGCAGGAGGAGTCCAGAGAACATCCGCTGCTTTCCCGAGCTAGTTTAACGCCAAGTCAAGGAGAACTTCTGCCTCCGTCCCTTTAGAACAAAGTTCAAAATGGGTTTCACTTCTGCCAAATGTCACCAGACGTGTAGTCAGCAACATGACGCGCACACAGTTATTTTGATGAAGGACGAGTTCCGGTTCTTGTCTGCATACAAGCACCTTTACTGAATAAGGACGGCCCATCATTTGTCCTGTAAACACCGATATAAGGACGATATTCATCGTGTTCTCACCTTTCAGGTTCTGGGCATCGGTGAAGGCCCGGATGTTTCCGATCTGGTACAGCGGGCCGTCGTTCCACCAGCTGGTGACGGGCAGGTCTCTGCAGCGAGGGGCCTGCAGGATGATGAGGACGGCTCCGACCAGCATCCCCAACCAGCCGAGCCAGAACACCACCAGCAGCGCCCAGCGGGTCCTCACCCAGCTGAGAGGACAGGGAGGAAGAGCGAACAACGTGAGCGATCGTGCTCACGACATTTGTGAAAGGAGGAATATTAATTCATCATTTATTCAACAGTGATGATGCAGTACATCTCCCGGCCACCGGAGGCAGCGGTTGAGCGGAGCGCGGAGCGAGGAAGATCAGCTGTTTTTAATCGATCCTCGGGATGATTTCCTGCCATTAACTGAGTTTGAATTTTCAATATTCTTCCCATAACGAGTTCTGTAGCTCAGGGACCGTGGCACCAAAGACCCGGGTCGCGGCCAGACAACAGCGTTCCCTCGACCAGCTCCATAAAGAAATGGGTCTCCCGGTCTGGTTTGGAGGAAGGGGACCGGTCTGCACGGAACCCTGACCTCGGCCCCATCCAGCTCCTCTGGGATGAATGGGAACGCCGACTGTGAGCCGGACCCGATCGCCGCCATCGGCGCTGGACCTCGCCGACGCTCTGGGGTCTGAACGGGACCAGATCCCTGCAGCAGGTTCGACATCTGCCGGATTATCTCGGCACAGAAATTAATGTTCCCCAGAGGATGAACCGCAATAACTCTGGCGAATTTGAATTTTGTCCCCAGCACTTTAAAAGACTCTCACAACCTCTAACAACCAGTCGCCAGGACTTTTCCCCAGGGACTTTCCTTTATCCCAGTTTGGGGGTCGTACCTGTACTTTACTCGAGCTTTTCCACTCTCTGCCACCTTCCCGAGGGAAACGTTGTGCCTTTGACCCTCACGACATTTCTCTTCGAGCCGCGGTTACTCTGCAGACTCAGACTGACAAGGCAAAATATCATCGATGCATAAATAATAACGTATTGATGTTCAGATGAAGTAACGCTTCAGTGACGCCGGCTGCGGCTTTGACCTGGTGAGAACGTGAATGCACCAGTCGGTCGGATCCGGCGATGCCGCATATGTTACTCCGCATTATCAGCACTCGTTCACGCAGCGGTTTTCTACACCTCCCCGCTCGCTTTGTGCGGGGATTCCAGCTTTGACTTTAACAGTCATTTAAACGTCGCCTACACGTAAAAGCACCGGTAAAACTAAAATCCTACGTCGACCACGAGCACCGTGACCACCGCTGGCCGGGTGGGCGTGGGCGGTGCTGATCCACCTGTTCATACAGGCAGGAATCGATCCTGTGATTATTAATGTGAATGTGCCGCATCTGCTCACACGCCATCTGACACGAGAGCCGCACCCTGTCGGATCCAGCTGAGAGCCGGTCTGTCTGCACTGCAGTAAAACCCACTACGGACGCGAGTCCTGTCTGCGGCCTGTGTGTCGCCACCCTCAGTGTGTTGTAGCTGCGTGTGTGTGTGTACAGCGCGGTCCTCCTCACCCCGGGGTCCCCGCCACCCGCAGCAGCTCCTCCTTGCTCAGCCCGGTGAATTTCACCTCCTCGGCCTCCTCGGGGATCTTCAGCTTCAAGGAGCCGTTTTTCTCCACCGCCGCCGTCGCCGCCGCCGTCGCGTCTCCGCCGGCCGACGGACCGTCCGCGACGCGGTCTCCTCCGGTCATCGGCTGCTTCTCCTGCTCCTCCTGGTCCAGGTCCGCCAGGTCACTCACATCGGCCTCCGTCGCATCAGCATCCGCAGCGGCCTGGGCCGGATCCGCCGCATCCTCCGGCTCAGCATCTTTGGTCTCCGCTTCCTGCAGCTGCACGTTCGTCTCCTCCGTGTTCATACCGACAATCACTCGTCAATGTACCGACAGCGAATAGAGTCCAGTAACCCAGTGGCGGGGGTCGGTCTGTACCGTCGGATGTGGTCTTGTCTGACCGCAGCACTGCGGCTCTGCTGCTTTCAGTGCTGTCGGAAATGCGGGCGTCAGAGTGACGGGGTGCGGACCCCCCCCATTCACAGAAAAAACCACGTCACTTAGAATAAGATGGGGTCAAACCCACCCACGTGAAAACAGAACAGGTTCAGTTGATGTGTGAAACCAAACAACGGCAACAGTTCAGGCGGGAGACGATCTGTCCCCGGTCCGTCTGTGCTCATGTGTAGACCCCACGACGAACGTCCAGGCGTCCCAGTGGCGTTATATCTCGGCCTGGTTATGAAGTTTGCCCTCATTGTTCCAGTCCCACGGATATTTGGCTCCGGCCTGTCTAACGGGAAACACGGGACTAAGATAAATAGGCCTTGAGTGCTTTATTCCTGGGTGATATTTCCCGCGATTTACACGGTGAAGCCACGTAAACACAAACGTATTTGTGCGGTGCTGACAAATGAACACATTCTGCTGCACATTGTATTATAGGTCACCTTCCTCAACAGGTGACAGGTGTATTTTGTTCATCGCTGTCGCTGAACGTGGCTGCTCTCGTCCTGTTCTCTAGCTGAAGGTGCCTGGATGCGCCGACAGGGCGACGCATTTCCGAGTGCACGTGAAGGCAGCATTAAAGGGGCGGTCCGGGTTTTCGCTGCGGCGGCTGAGTGTCGAGCGTCGGCGGGAAGAAAATGAAAATCCGCCCCCTTGCCCTCGTTTATTCCGGCCTGTCTGTGCGGGTTTGTGTGTCTGCGCCGTGCGGCGTGAGACCCAGCTGACTCAGCAGCGCTGCAGACTGCTGACCACCACTGAAACACCCAGTCCGGACTCTGAAGAGCGGCTCCCTGGCACGGGAGGCGCCTGCGAGCCCCGTAACCACCGGCGGCGCTCAGGGCAAATCTGTGCCACTGTACCGGAGCGTCTTGCTACCCTGCTCCCGGTGTCAGCGGGACACACTGAACTCTCTAGGCCACTACGTCTGTTCTACAGCTGGACTCTGTGGTTGCTGAGATTTGATATGAAAACGTGAAAAACTCTTACACTGGAACCCATCACTGGAGAGCGAAGGGTCTAGAAGGGCAGACTGGGGGAACATCCCGGAAATTCACATTTAAATCCCTGTTTCTAGGCAACAATAACCCGCCCATTAAGTATCAGGCTGTTGGTTCAGGGGCAGAGAAGCCAAATACACAACCCCACTTATCCTGATATTAAGGGATGAGCAGACGCTGCTGCAGCTCCACCGACACACTGGGAGAGATAAAATATTCCTCTCGTATCCAAACTGCTCAGCACTAAAGCCTCATCTGCCAGTGATACACGAGATAACATCTTGTATAATAAACCTCAGACAATGAATTAGACCTAATATTCATATTATGAGGTACTATTTAATTTGAACAAACCCTTCAATAACAAGACCAGGTCAGACGACGGAACCAGTATGAACCAGTTACTGAAACGTGGCCCATTGAGACGACATGTGAACCAGCAGTCACTTCCAAGCTGCTGCTCTGCTGCTAAAATCCTGATTTCATAACCACGACGTCGTCTGACAGAATCACCAGACACACGAGTTAAAGACGACGGCTGAGCTGAGATTTCAGGTGTATTTACCTGTAAAATGATCAGTCGGAGAGAAAGTTAGAAGCTCATTCAGTTGAATGAGAGGCGTAGAGACGTGTTGCCTGCGGAGGGAAAGATCGACCTCGTGCTCGCGGGGCAACACTGGCGACTCTCTTCTAAGTAAAGTAGCTCAGGTTTGCCCAGAAAGTCGCTGGATTGGTTGCTAAGTGCTTTTTAAAAACAGTCACTAAAAGGGTCTGAAAAGTCGGTAAATCTAGCGACAAAGGTCCTAAGTTGTCAGCGCTGCCTGTAAACGTCCCCTGATGACGCAATAGAAACTGTACGTGTCAGTTCACTTTGAAAGAGCAACGACCAATGGGGAGACTCCAACACTAGGCCGGTTGACCAATGGTGTAACAGAAGCACCTGGTCAGTCAGTGACAGACATGCGTGGTTATAGGGCTGGTCCCGCTGTTGCCAACAAAAAAACGGGTTTTTGGGTACTTGCAGAAATCAGTCAGTGACTCCAGTCTGGATTTTCCAGGAGAGCTGGCTTCTGTTAACAGACCAGGTAAGAGGACAGGCAGGTAGGTAGGGAGCCGTGGAGGTTTCTGGCGGTGGATGAGTGAAAGATGAAAAGTCTGTTGAATGTCCCTGAAGATGAAGGAAGGTACGGTGGCTCTGAGGGTCAGAACACAACAACATTTCAACAACAATCTTTCACAAAATGCAATAACATTTCAGATTACGGAAAAGGCGGGACAAGTTATGTGGCTATGGTTACGTAGCTAAGTGTTAACGTACTTTGTAACGTTGAAGTTATTGTCTTTGTTTTGTTGGAGTCTGTGCCTCTGTAACTGAACAACAGTACGTAGCAACGATAACTAGCGCTCGCTAACTACAGTGTGTTTTGCTGGGGTGCCACTTTATCGCTACAGGCTGCCCTAGTGCTTTAAGCATCATTGAGTCCTTGGTGTGGGCTCCTACGGTCAACCTCGGTTATCAGGGAGGATGAAGCCCAGAGACGATCAACAAAGAAAACGCAGAAGGTGCAGAGGCCTCGCTGGATCTCAGTGGGTCAGCTGAGAACCCGGAGCCGGAGAACGTCCCGGGGATGGTACATGATCGACGGGGTAAATGAAGTGTACTGATATGTGCAGCCAGTATCTGACATTATAGTTGGATAAGGCAGACGTCACTCTAACAAATAATGAAGGTAAAGTTTCAATTAGGCTCAAACAGTGTAGATAACTAAGTTCTCAAGTATTCAGATCCTTTATGCAAGTAAAAGTACCAATACAGCAAAGTAAAAATACTCCATTACAAGTTGTCCTGAATGAAAAATCCTACTGAAATAAAAATACAAAAGTATTAGAAGCAAAATGTAGTTAAAGTACTGACCAAACCACTTCATTATTATTATATGCGGCATCTTTAGATGATTAATACTGAAGCACCAGGGTGTAGCAGCATGTTGCTGTTGTAGCTGCTGGAGGCGGAGCTGGTTTGAACTGCTTACATACAGTTTTATACACAGGGGTCAGCGGATACATCTGAGGGGTCGTCGGGTGATTCTTGGGAGAGGAAAGAAGAAGAAACGGAGTTCTGTTACTCAAATCGGTTTTCACTCTTTGGACTTTTTCTCTAATCATTGGTTTTTGGCGAGATAATGGATCATTGGAGCATTTGTTGAAATGAAACCATGTGACAAGCTCAGAAGGAAAAATCACTGTAGCGGCGGAGCTGTTAACAACTCATAGACATCTGAACTACACACGGCTTTTTGTAAGACGTCAGAAACCGAAACAGTTGCAAACCACTAATGTGTTGTATTTAAAAGCTTGTTATACCCCCCCCCCCAAAAGGAGCTTGGAGAGCTATGCCCGGATCTCCAGCTAGAGGAGCTACCCCCCTTCTCAGGTCCAGGATTTGGTATGGACAAAGTCAGTCCAGTCGGTCCAGTTGCCCCATTGCTCCATCACAGCACTTTGGTCAGTGTTGGATGTTTTTAACCCCTCATGGGTTTGAATAGGGTGGACAAAATAACGGGAACACCTGTCAACATAATGCAGTGCAGCTCAGCAGCACGGCAGACTGAAGCCTCTAAGAGGCTCCAGTTGCACCAACACCTCTGTTGAATCAGACTGCATACGTTTTGACTAGGTGTTCCTAATAAACTGACCATTGAGTGTGTGTGCTCTATTAATACATAACATTTAAAAGAAACCCTTTTTTTGACGTTTGAAAGATACTTGACTCTTAGAAAACATCTGAGCAACTTGTGGTAAATTCAGCATGTAAGTGCTGATCAAAGCGACACTAAATATTTGCAACGTGCAGGATGTTTCACTGTGGATTCCGACAGCGGTGACAACGGGTCCGCACATGGTGGGATTTCATTAGATGAAAGCTCAGTGGCTGTCAGTTGGAAGCCGAAAGTTGTGGTCCGAGCCCCCGATGGAAAAAAAAAAAACTAAGTCACGTTTGAAGAGATGAAAATGCGTCGTAGGAAAAACAAGACGACTTTCAAATGATCGCGTTATCAGTAGAATACGGTTTAGGGCGGTGGAGATGTAGGTCGGTGGTGGGAGGAATGCAGGAGAACGGGGGGAGGGGCTGGGAGACGATCTTCTGTTCTTCCGCCTGCAGCCCACCAATCCCGGCTGTCGACGTACAAGTAATTTGCATAAAATTCCCGTCAGCCCTGTGAACTCCTGAAAACGGCGAACGGGACCCAAACCGGGTCACGTTAAATCACTGTAGGAACAGGGCTCAGATCACAGCGCCCAGACCTCGCTATACTGTTGTTTTACTGTATGGTGAAACCACGTACAGCCACTTTACCGCCTTTACAACCGCTGTGCAGCCGACACCGTGACTCAGGAGGGCTCCGGACGGACGACCTATATATTAGGAGCAGAGCCTTGGTACTGTCGTGTTATTTCGATAACACATATACTAAAATTGGAACGATACAGAGAAGATTAGCATGGCCCCTGCGCAAGGATGACACGCAAATTCGTGAAGCGTTCCTCATTTTCTTTCACCAGACGGCCTGGATTTGCCCCCGGAGACTCTGGCTTCGGAAGGAACAGCGCTCCCGGCTGCTGGCGGCAGGAACCGGCAGCGCCTCGACAAAACTGGAGGCCAAGTCCGTTTTCCCGTCAAAAACCACAGACGGGGAAACGTGTCCACGCGAAGTGAACCCGCAGGTGACTGAAATCACCGGAGAGGGTGACCCGGAAGTAAAAAGGCGAACTGTGCCAGAACTCTGCTGAAGCTTGAAGCCTGAGTTGGCTGGTTAGTGGATATATGGTGACATTATTTTAGGTGAGCGGCGTGAATTAATGTTGTGGAAAACGTTGGCCATATTCCATATTCCCGAGTCAAATAAAGAACGTCTATAAAGTCAGAAGCAGAGGTCCCCATCACCCACCGTGAGGCGTATTACACTGACATGGTTTGAAATAATAATAATAATAATAATAATTTGTCACTTAGGCTGCACTTTTTTGTGCTATTAATGTGTGCAATGACTTCATGGTGCTTCACATTTTTAAAAATCTTAAGGGACAAAGTAATATGTTTTGTTTTAGACGTAAATGCCTCTATGAATGTACTTGGAAAAGTGGAGGTGCACAAATATTTAATATTGAAGATAAAATAGTCACTGCAACATTTACAGTGAAGCTGTGCTGTGTCCTGTCACCAGCGCAAAGAAAATTTCACTTTTTATATGAACTATTGTATATTTGCATTTCTGTTACTGTCACAGCAGGAAACCTGTAAACATTCAAAAGCAGAATAAGAAACCAGGTCAGGACAATATTTTATTACGTTCATGAAAAACAGCAACGCATTCAGCATTTATGATGAATTTAAATGTTTAAGCTGATTTCAACATTTCTTGTTTTGTTGAATGAATGAAAACACTTGGTTTCATTACATCAAACAGAAAACTGTTCATGTATTTGGGATAATGTGTAATTAAACACGAGTCACTTTTCATTGTTTGAAACTTTATCAACTGGACCAGAGTTTAAAAGAAAGTTTGTCGAATCTGAACAACGAGCCGCTGTTCAAACGCGTCGGACTGAGAAACACGGTTCAGTTATCAACGGGGAAATTGGGCCACAGAAAAACATGGCCGCCAACATCCCCGCAAAGGGCGGGAGTTAGCAGGAAGTCGGACATCACTCGAGTTGTCTTCGAGCGGGGACATCCGGCACCGCGTCCCGAAGACACGCCGAGGCGCCTACGTTGTGACAGGAACAGTAAAGCAAACAAAAACCCCGCAACCTGGATCAAGTGTGGCAGAAACAGGCCGAGGAGCGGCTTGGCCTCACGGTAGCGCCTTCCTCTGCATCACCCTTCTGCTCTCTGCACAAGCCCGTCATTAGCTCCAGCCACAGTATTTACTCCTGAAAATGTCCCCGGAGGCAGATTTTCTTCCCACCTGTGAGCCCCCGGTGCATTTACTACATGGTGGACAACATAAACGACGTTCACTCCGTGGACGGAACCCTCATTTTCTTCTGCATACACCGTGATGGTGAAGCCAGTGTGTGACTGGGCTGGAGACTGACTCGCACCGTCTCTATAATTCAGTGGTTTTCTCTACGGAGTTCGGTGTTGGCTTCGGCGCCTGCGGATTGCAATGGGGCTACAGGTACTGTTTGCTAGCGAGATCCGTAGCACTGAAGCTAACCCCGAGCTCCGGTCCGATCTGCGCTAAAATGTCGCAACACTTGAGCTTTACCGGGACAAATACCAAGACACATATAAACTGTAGAGCTTTTCTGAACCACGGCGAGACGCGCTTCAATGCGGCGCACACAGCGTCCACCAAAAACCGGCTCTTTCTCTAACGTTTCCTTGTTGTGGTTGGTGGACTGCGCCGCAACTGTTCTTCCTTCCCGGCGATTTCTTAGCGATCGCCACCAGACACGAATTTAGGGAAAACGGCAAAGTTTCCCAAGAAATGTCTAAAATTTAAGTTTGCGACCGGTGGACGTGTGTTGTAGTTCATGAATGTCTCTTAAGGTCGTCTGAGCTGTTGAGAGGAAACAGTCCGTGATTTTTAATCTAAACGTCTTTCGTCACTCACACCGGTGTTTGCGTCAAACTTAAAAAGTGACGCCAGGGCGGCCGGTGGCTTCCCCCCGACATCCGCCGTCTGATAGTGGGTTTCGATAAGCGCCAGGTTTCGGGGTCCACCTTAAACCGGAGACCCGTTCCCGTGAGCCGCCGAGCGGAGCTGCAGCCTGAGCGCAGACCCGCTCACGGACCGGGTTTCACGGCGGATCCCGCTGCTTTCCGCGGTTCGACATGAATTTTTCTGAAGCTAAATCGGAGCTGAAGCAGCTGCTGAGCAGAGTGAGCCCGTCCGAGCTCCCCAAAGTCCTGGACTGGGTCAGGAACGCAGGTAAACGCCTCGCCCGCTGCACATGGTCCGATCCACGCTCAACATCCGCAGAGTTTTCTGACGTGATGTCCGCGGTCCCGATCGGCATCGGAATCCAGAAGTAAACCCGGGAAGACGCGAATGAATTCCGCTCCGGTGCCTCCGCGAACACCCGCATTAGAGAGGGTAGGATTGTTCCACACGCTGCCGGCACCTGGGTGTTGCTGAGGCTGTCAGGAAGACTCAAGCACGGACCCGGAGACAGCGGGTCCCCGGGGCAGAGACCTGTAAAAGGCCCCCCCGACATAAAAGCTCCGTTCAGCTGCGGCAGTAAAATGCTGCTTCCACATGAAAGCATGAACAATAATAATCAAAGGGTTTAATGATCTGATTATCTAAGTTTCCCGATTTTAATCTCATACTCTATTCGAGCAACCTATCGATTCGGGACCTTTACTTGGAACACAGTATTTTTACAGTGTGGTATTAGTACTTTTACTGAAATACAGAAGTGAAAGTACTTCCCACTTCTTCCAACTCAAACTTTACACAGAATATAAACCACAATCTGTAGAGTCTTATATTAGGCCCCTCCCCTCAAAAATAAGTCAGTAAAGTTGTGGTTCTGGTCCCGACCAGAGTGAGTTACTGAGACTGCATTACCCACAAGGCCACTTGTGTGTGTGTCCGTCCTCCTGCAGGCGAGCTGGACGACCTGCTGGTGGACAACAGGAAGGTGATGCTGCAGAGCATCGCGGACGACCTGAGGGCCGGTCTGCCTCTGGACGCCATGTTACCCTCTGAGACCGCCGCCCACCACAAGGTACCGCGTCCGTGCTACGTAGCACTGCAGAGAGGTACCGCAGAGGCCTGGGAAACCTGCACCTGAACATAACCTGTTCTTCAGGGCTCCTCCATTTCTTAATCAGCCCCTCTCTATCTGAAATATGCTCGGTGGTAATGTTTAGATATTACTCCCATGAAAGCAAATTCTCCTGCTGAGTAAACTCAGCGGAGGCAGGAGGTCTCCCAGGACCTGCTGCTCCAGAAAAGTCTAATTGTCGGGTTTAACCAGGCTGAACGTGGGATAGCGGTGGTGATAACGGTGACGGCGGTGGTGTGTGTCTCAGATGCAGCAGCGGTCGCGGCCGACGCTCCACGTGGACGGCTTCCTGTACGATGACGAGCAGGTGGACTCTCTGTGTGAGGAGGGAGCCATGAGCCGGACCTACTGCCTCGCCTGTGGGTCCTACAGGACGGCACCTCTGGGTGGGAGCAACACTTCATCACCCCCGACCTCTCAGCAGACGCATGCACGCAGGTTTTGAGCGGTTTGCACCCGCGACGTTATTACGAAAAGGCCCCTGTTAGTCGGGTAAATCTTTAATGTCCCCGAGGGGCAGTTTGGCTTGACGTCAGCGGTCAGTAGCAGCGAATACACACAAGTACACACACACCGATAAACACAAGTACACACACACCGATAAACACAAGTACACACACACTGATAAACACATGTACACAGATTAACACCACCATCAAAGAAAGAGAAAGAAGCCAGAAACCGGGACGCGATCCCACACCTGCAGCTAGTCACAGGCCAAGTCGGCCCCTGCGTCTGTTACATGACGCAGAACCTCACCGTGAGTCCGCGGAGATGGCCTGAGGGTTCTGTGCGCTGCTAACCGGGCACCGGTTCCTGAGATGGTTTCTCCAGCTCGTTTTTTTCTTTTTCACGCTGACGTCGCCGCAGCAACAGACGACGGCGAACGTCGCATCTGACTCAGTAAAGGTTTAAGATTCAAAACACTCTGAGCTGAGACTCGTCAGCATGAAACCTCCTTTGGTTCTTACAGAACGTCATATGCCAACAAGAGTCTGTGAGACAGTGTGTCCACCACGAAAAGATGAATGTGGAGTTGTGGTTTTGCAAAATCTCTGCCCTCCCCCCCACCAGACGACCTCGTCACTGTTCTCTTCTTCTTCTCTCCCTGCAGACTTCATCTCCCACTCGTTCTCTGTGTCCGAGCTCCAGTTTCTGTTCCAGAACGTTCTTCCAGACCTGAGCGGTCGGATGCTGGTGGACGTCGGATCCAGACTGGGAGCTGTGCTGTACGGGGTCAGGGGTCACCGCACGCACGCACACACACACGCACACACGCACGCACACACACAGACAGGAGATACTGCTGAGGTGACGTCAGCAGGATAGTGTGTGAGGCGAACAGGTGTTGTGAGTTACTGTAGTCTGTCAGCAGGTGGAGCTGCAGCACGGACACGCAGCCGATGGAGATGAAGGCACTTTAAAACACTTAAGAGACAGAGTCAAAGCTCGTCCTCGTCCTCAGAGGCATAACTGAGTCAGATCTGATCTCACAGACAGGAAACACCTGTTGATGTGATTCAGTGTGACGTCCACTTCCTGAGGACGTCCTGATCTCTGATGTCCCTCCACAATAAAGCTCCACAAATCCACTTAGAAACCAGAGAAAAGGAGGCTGCAGAACTTCATTCAGAATCTTCCTGTTTTTAAGTTTCCTTCAGTATCACAGTGACCCAGTGACAGTTGTCTGAACGTCCTCGGCTACACTGAGAACAGGAGCTGATCACAGCTGGTTCAGCAGCTTTTAACGGGACAGTTTGACTGAATGGAAAATATTAGCTAGAGAAGAGTAAAAGAGGCTGACGCTGCTTCATTTGAATGTCAGCAGCAGTGTAGCTGGTTTTCAGCACAGTGGTTGGTTCAGTTCAGAGGGACGGACGGGGATTTAACACATCACGTGAGCTGTTCAGAACACGTCCGGGAGTCTTCTGCAAAAAGGAGGACAGCGTCAGCTGAGCAGAGACCTGCAGCGCCCCCTAGAGGAAAGGCTGAAAAATCAGTGGAATAGAAGAGACTGAAAAGAAAAGAGCAGAATGAAATGATTTAGAAAGAAAATAAAACATAGACGTCAGAGCAGTAGAAAACATTTGTCTGTAAATAATGTGAACTGTATTTAATGTGTCTCCGCGTTCGTCTCCCTTTGTCTCCCCGTGCGTCTCCCCGTGTCTCCCTGCACGTCCCCCTTTGTCTCCCTGCACGTCCCCCTTTGTCTCCCTGCACGTCCCCCTTTGTCTCCCCGTGCGTCTCCCTTTGTCTCCCGTGTCTCCCTGCACGTCCCCCTTTGTCTCCCTGCACGTCCCCCTTGTCTCCTCCCTTGTCTCCCGTCGTCTCCTTTGTCTCCCTCCCTTGTCTCCCCGTGTCTCCTTTGTCTCCCTGTCTCCCTTGTCTCCCCTGCACGCCTCCCGTGTCTCCCTGCACGTCTCCCTTTGTCTCCCCGTCGTCTCCCTTTGTCTCCCCGTGCGTCTCCCCGTGTCTCCCTGCACGTCTCCCTTTGTCTCCCCGTGCGTCTCCCTTTGTCTCCCCGTGTCTCCCTGCACGTCTCCCTTTGTCTCCCCGTGTCTCCCTGCACGTCTCCCTTTGTCTCCCCACTCGTCTCCCATTGTCTCCCCGCACGTCTCCCTTTGTCTCCCCGCACGTCTCCCTTTGTCTCCCCGTGCATCTCCCTTTGTCTCCCGTGTCTCCCTGCACGTCTCCCTTTGTCTCCCCGTGTCTCCCCACGTCTCCCTTTGTCTCCCCGTACGTCTCCCTTTGTCTCCCCGTGCGTCTCCCTTTGTCTCCCGTGTCTCCCTGCACGTCTCCCTTTGTCTCCCCGTGCGTCTCCCCGTGTCTCCCCGCACGTCTCCCTTTGTCTCCCCTGCACGTCTCCCTTTGTCTCCCCGTGTCTCCCTGCACGTCTCCCTTTGTCTCCCCGTGTCTCCCTGCACGTCTCCCTTTGTCTCCCCGTGTCTCCCTGCACGTCTCCCTTTGTCTCCCCTGCACGCCTCCCTTGTCTCCCCTGCTCGTCTCCCTTGTCTCCCCGTGTCTCCCCGCACGTCTCCCTTTGTCTCCCCGTGTCTCCCTGCACGTCTCCCTTTGTCTCCCTTTGTCTCCCCGTGTCTCCCTGCACGTCTCCCTTTGTCTCCCCGCGCGTCCCCCCTGTGCGTCTCCCGTCGCGTTCAGGGTTACGTGTACAGCTCGGCCTCGCGCCTCCTCGGTCTGGAGCTCAGCGAGGAGTTCGTCAGGCTGCAGAACAACATGCTGCACAAATACAGACTGGAGGACAGAGTTCAGGTTGGTGTCCTCTCCGCGTCTCACACTGAGCTGTGTCCCGCACCGGGTCCGCAAACAATAAGGACTGATTCACCTTTCCTTTCTGCATCAGTTATTAAATGTTGAATCAGTGACACGAACTCCAGTTCAGCCAGTCGGACCAGTAACGAGAGGAGTGTGTTTCCTCACTGGCTGTCACGGCTCACTTCAAATCGTTGCTTAGAAACTGATCTCTGGTCTGTGCACAGACAATAGAAGTGGTCAGTAGAAACCGGGTCTGATGAGTGGACTCTGGTCTCCGGTCTGCTGCAGGTTCTCCACGCTGACGTCTGCACGCAGGACGTTCTCCTGCAGAACACCGACGTTCTGGTCATGAACAACGTCTTCGAGTTCTTCATGGAGCCCAGTGAGCAAGTCAGGTGAGGACGCACAACACACACTGCACACGCAGAAATACACACTGTTATACACACACAACACTTTCCCTCTCTGTCTCTCTCTGTCTTTGTTTCTCTCTGACTCTCTGTCTCTCTCTCTTTGTCTTTGTTTCTCTCTCTCTCTCTGTCTCTCTGACTCTGTCTATCTCTTTGATTTCGCTTTCTGTCTCTCTCTCTCTCTCTCTCTCTCTCTCTCTCTGTCTCTCTGACTCTGTCTATCTCTTTGATTTCGCTTTCTGTCTCTCTCTCTCTGTCTCTCTCTCTCTCTCTGTCTCTGTCTCTGTCTCAGAGCCTGGAGGTTCATCATGCAGAACTTTGTGAAGACAGGGGCTCTGCTGGTGACTGTTCCCAGTCTTCAGGAGAGTCTGAACGCTCTGCAGGTAGAACTCACACCGACACACACTTGAGACCAGGTCGCCAACCAGACCCGCGGGTTCACTCCACATCATCTGAGTCTACATAATCTGATTAATCATAAATGTGTCTGGAATTTGCTGGACCATAGTAGAACCTGAACTCTGTCGGGTCCTCCGTCCTCCATCTCGTGGCCCTGGTCTTTTAGGGGGACCCAGAATCAGAATCCGGTTTGAAGTACTCCATTGTTGTAGTTTATGCTGAGCTCATTGTTGTAAAGTGTTTTATCAGAGGACTTTAACCTTTCGCTGCGTATCAGGTAATTAAAAAAGTTGTTAAGTCGTATTAGTCACATTTGAGAAGCCGGTACCAGTGAATTTTTTTTGCTTAAAAACTTAACATTTTGATTTGGTGCAGCATTCAGAAATACAAACTTGTATTTTTTCCTTTTTTGCTAGTTCTCTAGAAAAACGAAAGGCGGAAGGTAGAAAGACCAGAGGGAAAACAATGAAATACAATACAAACCAAACCAAAAACCGCCCTGGCTCCCGCATGTTCTGCCCCTGAGTATTTGAGAGGTTTTTATTTTCTCCAAAACACTGATATAAAATCTTTTAAAATATTTGTATTCAAAGCTTCTTCTTCCTCTTCTCTCTTCAGACCCCACCCTGCTCCTCAGCGGTCAGTACTTCCAGAAATCCACCCTACCAGTCAGATTCAGTCTCTTCTCTCACTTCCTTAAATGAGTTGACACTTTTCCTGTGGAGGTCACTTTTAAATTATGGTCCTTTTTGCCAACAACACATCTGTCATTTATAATACGTAAGCTATTTTGAAAGTGGTGCAGAACAGGTGTATAGCGTCAGGGACTCCTCCTGGGTTAGAGTCGTACTTTGCTCAGCGTCCTGTTAGTTTATTCATCTCGCGTTCTGTGTTACAGGATATCATGTCATGTTGAGGAGCTTCCTGGTTCCTGCAGTAAAAGTGTCGCAGACGCTGTCAGCGACTCACAGATCGACATCAAACTCTCCTGCGTCAGTCGTCAGAACAAAACACCTAAAACTGTGTCAGAAAACATCGGATTCTTTGGTTTAGAAAAAAAGTCAAGCAGGTGCATTTCATTCCCAACCAGCCAATCGCAGAGCTTCACATTCACAGTGAGCGGAAGCTTAAGACGACGGTGTTGAGAAAACTGATTCTACAATCTGCAGCTTAAACCAGCAGGGTTCTGGATTCTGGGTCAGTACGGCTGCGAAGTGTGAGGGGAAAACTACGACTCCCAAGGTGCATTTCACTACCAAACATCCAATCACAGAGCAAAAATCTTCACCTGGAATAGGTTCACTTTTACTTTCTGGCTCAGTTTAGACAGAATTCACTGCACGATGACAACTGGACGCCGAAGCGTTTGGAATTCACTCCCGCTCTGATTCACGCCTCTGCCCGGCGGCTTCTCCATGGCAACAGCAGCTGAGGCTCATGGGTAAATAATTCAGACCGGTGGTCAGTGGACAAACCTGCGTGATGGTCCCATTATCCCGGAGAGTTTCTGTTCAGAAGGACTCCGGAGATGTTTAAGGTAGAAACTGAACCGGGACCAGAGAACGAGGGCAAAACCTCCTCGCACTTTGCAGCCGTACTGACCCAGAATCCAGAACCCTGCTGGTTTAAGCTGCAGATTGTAGAATCAGTTTTCTCAACACCGTCGACTTAAGCTTCCGCTCACTGTGAATGTGAAGCTGGTTGGTAGCGAAATGCACCTCGGGAGTTGTAGTTTTTTGTCCACAGGCTTCTTGTAGTCTTGAATCTTTTTTTTTTTTTTTCCACCAAAGAAGCGGATACTTTCTGACGCAGTTTTTCGTCTTCTGATCTGATGATGGACCATGAACCAGACTGTGACTGCAGGAACCAGGGGCGTCTGAAAGAACTCCTCACACTTCATAACTCTGTCTTCCCTTGAAGTCCACGGTTTTTAGACCAGTTCTGTACTGGCGTCACCGTACTGATGGAATTTCACGGTTTCCACCAGGAGGCGCCGCGGCCCGGCTGGGTGGAGGAACTTCCTGTGGACTATGACGTTTACCTGGGCAGAGACACAGACCCCAACGCCCTCAGACAGATCCACCTTTACAGGGTCATGTGAACTGGACTGGACTGGTTTCCATTGGCCTTAACTGGTTTGAATTGTTCTGGACTGTTTTGGACTGCTCCAAAAAACTTAAAACTTGGCTCCCTTGGTCTGGACCCATCTGAGGTCAGTCCGATTCCTGGTCTGGGGTGTTGTGGTCTGCAGCTGTGATCAGATCCCAGTGTTTCCTAACGTCTCTGTCCCCGGCTCCAACTCCTGCTGGATGAACAGACGATGAACGACAGTGAAACACAGGAAGGAAAAACAGAAAATATGTGGAACAGACACTGGACGTTAGTAGACACTTCAACATCTGCTCACAGCTGCATTACAGTCTGTTCTAAACCAATAATTACATCTTGATGAACCGATTGTTCGTGATAAACACCGCGACTTAACCATTTCATCAAGGGTTGTGAGTCTGTACATCCAAACCTGATTAAAAGTGAATTAATGAAACGCGTCATTCGTCTTTGTCACGTTGCAGCAGACGGAGTATTTTTGTCCTGGTTTTGTTCCTGAGTTGGGTTTACATGCACGTTAGTATCCCGGTCTTGCTCTTATTCTGGAAATCTCGTTTACATGGGGCACGAGACGCCTGGTTCTTCACATCCCTGTAGCCACCATCGTAACCGTTTCCGGGTTCCTGCAGGTTCCGGCCTCTCTCTTCTGTACTGACTGGGTTACCTGCGAATAAACACACCTGGGTTTTTGACGGTCCGAGCTCTGCTGGATCTGGGTCTCTCCCTTTATTTCAGCGTGCTGATCATCATTTACCAGCAGGTTTCTAGATTTCAGGTGACGTACCTGCAAGAAGTGGAAGGAAATGATGAGAAACCTGGTTCCTGGGTGGGTGGACCTTGTGTGGGATGCGGGGGTGGGGGTGGGGTCAACGCAGTAATCACATCACTTGCCCTCCCCTTCCCTACAGATCTGTGTTTAACTCTCTGTAAATAATGATCCCGGAAGGACAAAACCTGGATCGGGTGTTTACATGCCACATTATCCTGGTTTCTATAGGAGTACTCCGGCATATACGGGTTTCTCCAAACCAGGAGGAGGGCTTATCCCGGATTCTCAAACCAAGACATGATGTTTACACGTGCAAGTAAATAGTCCGGGTTTTTTCCAAAAACCTGACCCCAGCTCCTCTCGCTTTATTTTCGACACACATCTGCCAGAATCTTTGTGGTTGACTCCCAGATTCCGAGAGTCCAAACACACAGCCAGAGTCATAAAGACCTGTCTTCAGAGACCAGGAGAACAAGGATTCCAGCAGCAGATGGTCTGGCCCCCACAGAGCCCCGATTTCAACATCACGGAGTCAGTCTGGGACCACATGAAGAGACACGAGACACTGAGACGGACTGAATCCACAGAAGAACCGCGGCGGGTTCTCCGAGACGCTGGAACGACCCGCCTGCCGAGAACCTGCAAAACTGTGAGCAGGTGCACCGAGGAGACCTGGCGCTGGTTTAAAGGTAAAGGGGGGTCCCAGCAAATGCCGATCTGGTTTAGCTTCTCTCTCTTTACTGCGGTTTGGATGACGTTCAGTGGTCTGGCTCTCTTTTGCTCGCTTTCCTCTCCGAGCCTGAATCATTAGATTGTGGACCTGACATCTGGCAGCAGCTGTGCGGTTCGGCCGCTCCGCTGGTGACGCATCACCTCCTGCCGTCACTCCCTCTGCGTCGTCAACGTCACCGCTTCCTGCCGTTCACTCCTCTGACGTCACCGCTCCGTTTCATCACAGCGGTTCAGTTTCTCTCGCAACGCCGCGGGGCCGTTTCCAGGGCAACCATTGGCCGAGAGCGGAGGAGCGGCGGGACGGCCGACCAACCGACGCCGGGGAGGGCAGCGAAGTCCCGCCCACCTACTCGCGCGGTGTGGTGCGTTCAGGGGACTCACATCAGCTGTTTTACGGAGACACGCGGATCCCGGAGTCACCGAAGCAGCCTCTCGTGTCTCAGCTTTATCCTCGAGCCCCAATAATCGTTTGGTCTATACGACATCACAAACCATGACAAATGCGGGTCACAATAAATGACTATGATCACATTTGAGAAGGAAAAGAAAAGACAGATAAACGCTTGAGTACAGACAATACAAACCAGTGCAAACCAAACAACTGAAGGCAATGAAAAGGCAATAATAAATATAAAACAGAACAACAAGCAGATATTAATATGATTTGACAAGTTGACAAGTAATAAGCGCACGAAACACGACGAATTGACCATCATAACATTTAAATGGGACCTTTACATGAATCTATGCGTCTATCTATGTCCGTGTTTGGTTCCAGGGGCCGTCTTACACTTACTCCAGAAGAAACGCAAACCACAACCCTGAAAGTCTGACTGAATTTCCCGGCTTCGTCCTGTTCCATTTCATATCACAGTGGACGGACTATCTGGGAGTTTGGGACTTTTTCAAAGGAACCGGGAAAACAAGGCAACTTTTTCACTGTTTTCGCACACGGGCCATGCAGTCAGTTGCAGCCCCGTTATCATCATTCTTGTTATTGTTACTACGCTTATTATTTGTCCGAAAGCCCAAACAGACCGGCTTTGCACAGACTCCGGGAACCCGCCTGTCGGTGTCTAAAACCGGCGGACGAGCCGAGACGCTGAAATGTCCCAGGTTCGGCTCGGCCCCTGAAGTGGATGAAAACTTGGTCAACAAGCCGCCAGTGAGGTGGTTTCTACCCGGGGACTTCTTCTCCAGTTTGTACCGCGGATTATCTGTTCATCGTTACACAACTCGGTAAAGCCCGTCGGGGAGCCGTCTGTGCTGTGCGGGAGCGAGTGTCGGTGGATGTGGACGCCGTGTTTCCGTTGTCGGGGGCTCGGACAGTTTGAATATTGTGAGCTGAGACAGTGAGGAGCACGTTTCCATGTGGGGAGATTATCACCGAGTCTAACAAAAGACCCGCTCTCCTCCTCGCTCCTCCTGCTCGGTTTCCCCTCCGTTACTTTTACTTCGGGACTCAGGTTTTGATCCGAGGGTTGACTTTGATGTGTTCTGTCCGAGTTTGTGTCTGATTTTCGGTCTTTGTGACCCGGTTTCCCTCCTTTTTTCCCGTCAGAGTGTGGCCGGTGGAAGCGGAGCTGTGAGATGCCGCTTCTCCACAGAAAAGCCTTCATCCGACAGAGACCTCCGGCGGACCTGCGGCCGGACGAGGAGGTCTTCCTCTGTAAAATCACTCACGAAATCTTCAGGACCTACGAGTGAGTACCCCTCGGGTAACGTGTGTCACCTGTGGGCCCGGTTAAAGGGCCATTAGAGCCGGCGGAGCGAAGTTTGAATGATGTCCTGACTGACAGTTGGTCCGTTGGCAAACTTCCAGACAAGATAAACAAAAGCCAACTTTCTTCGGGAAGAAAACTAAAACTTGTGCTGGCTCAGGAACAGGTCCAACTCCGCCTTCGCAGGTAGCAGACAGGTTACAACACCTGGCTGGTGTTGGAGGTGGACCGTACAGGTCGGGGCAGGTGTAATCTTAGCTAACTCAGCTAGCTAAGTGAGCTAAAGTGGATTAGCGGCTGTTAGCTGCTGGTTAGCTCTGCGTGTGTTAGCCGTTAGCTCGGTAGGACAGGCCTGCTGTCAGTCTGCACTGCTCAACACACCTGCTCAGGTGCACTCAAAGGGCAGCTACGCCCGTTTTAGCAGTGCACAGGGTGGGAGTGAGTTCAGGACAGTTCGGTCGGAGTCAAACACCAGAGGGGAAGTGGTCAGTTTGTGATGGGAATTCAGCCAAAACATCAATCAAAGTGATCAGCTGTTCCTCTGACTTGACTGCAGCTCTTCTGACCTGGAATTAACCACGACACGAAGTCAAATCTGGGTACAGAGTGACTGCTCATATCTCCTCACGGTTTATTTGGAACAACTTAAGTATATTTTGCAAATGAGAGGGGGAAACTGAAACCACATCAAGGCGTGGACACCAAGTGGTGTGTCCTTAATCCAGGTGGGGATATGACAGCGTCTTCTCGTTTGCAGAGAGGGTGATCCACAGGGTTGATTCTTTCAATTATCGATTAATCTGCTGAATATTTTCTTGATCAATCGTTTTGCCTTTAGGATGCCTGTTATCATTTCCCACAGCCCAAGGTGACGTCCTCAAATGTCTTTTACCGACCGACACCCAAAGATATTCAGTTTGCTGTCAAATTTTAAACTGCCCCCTTTGAGAAGTCTGTATTGTAGCTTGAAAAATGACTAAAACAATTCATCAATTTTCAAAGTAGTTGCTGATTAATTTTGTTGATTGACTACTCGATTAATTGACTAATTGTTGCAGCTTAGCAAACAGCTTTGACTGAGGATTGACTGTATGTCCTTCCTTGACTTGTAAGTAGTCAACCGTAAACTTTTCTTATCAGTTATATTTGTCAGTATTTCTTCACATCATTTCGTATTTTCATATGCCGTAATGTAACTTTTCTTTGGCTGTACAAATCAAGCAATAACATGTAATTTCTATTTCCTGTTTTCAGAAATTCAGTCACAACCTGAGAATTGTGTTAAAAATCCTTTTTATGTTGCAGCAGAAAGAATATTTTTGATCCAGATTTCAAAAGATTCAGAAAAGGCCTTCAGAACTGCAGGAAGTGCTGTTTAACCACCACCCGGGTTTTTCAGATATCGTCAGGGATTTATCTTTTAGAAAAGCTGCTGCTGAGCTGTGAGACAGAATGTAAAGCTAATACACGAGACACACAAACTAGGTCTATGTGCGACCCTGAAGTAACTGTGTTTCTTCCTCCTCCTCCTCAGTGAGTTCTTTGAGAGGACCATCCTGTGTAACAGTCTGGTGTGGAGTTGTGCTCTGACGGGTCGAGCAGGCCTGACTTACCTGGAGGCGTTGGAGAGCGAACGGCGGGCGAAGCAGAGTCTTCAGAGCTTCCCTCAGTCTCTGGTGCTGCCTCTCCTCCACCTGGCTGCTCTAAGCCAACGCTGCAGACTGACGGAGCTCTGTGAGGACGTCTACACCTTCGTCAAAGACCGATTCTTCCCCGGAGAGACGGTGGACGTCACAGGACGCAACGGAGCCAGGTACCACGGGGAGGGGACTGTCAGCATCATCAGACTGAGCTGTACGGTTATAGAATAATAACACATAAAACCCCAGTTGTTGAGCCTGATTAACGCAAATAGCTTAACAAATCTTACTTCTCCTTCTCAGTCATAAGTGGGTTGGATCTAAACACATAGACACGATACTATATGTTTTTACATATCCATATATCTGATGTCCATTGCAGATAAATGTGCTTTGTGGCTTCAGAAGTTGCCTAGAAATCATCATGTTTTGAGTTTTCTTCAGTACTGAGTATTTTTGTAAAATATCAGTCATAACTGAGTCAGATCTAAAGACGTAGACATGAAACCTGTGTTGATGTGATTCAGTGTGACTTTCACTTCCTGAAGACATCGTGATCTCTGATGTCCCGCCACAATAAAGCTCCAGAAAGCCACTTAGAAACCAGAGGGTAAAGAGGCCGCAGAACTTCATTCAGAATCTTCCTGGTTTTAAGTTTCCGTCAGTGTCACGGTGATCCAGTGAACGTTGTCTGAACATCCAGGGCTACACTGCAGGCAGGAGCTGACCAAAGCTGATTCAGCAACATTTAATGGAGACAAGTCTCCAAAGAGTAAACAAGCATTTTCCCAAATCCACTTGACACTGATTCTAGGCAGGTTTATTTATTTATTTATTTTTTTGAGAATGACTAAATAAAGTTAGTAAACCAGTCAGTATTCCAACTAAATCCTGTCGATTTTGAAGTGTGCTGATGATAGACACTATTCTCCTGCAATGCAAAGGATGTAAGGGAGACTAGGTCATAACCAGTACATGACTCGACCTCGTGTGGTCGATTTGTGAAACTGAGGACATAGTTGGAAACTGGTGTGGAACCCCAACAACTACTTTCAATGGAAAGGAGCTAAAGCCTGCTGGAACAGTCGCTAAATGTCGCCAGATGACGTAATACACTAATTAGCATATTCATGACGTTATCGCAACATATATTGCAGTCTGCCTGGTGTCGGCCGGTTTCAGCCATTTATCTGTTTGCTTCTCTCCTTCTCTCTGTGCTCACATATACATTATTTTTAATGCAATGCGAATTCCCAATAAAGCTGCTCTCAGTTGCGGTCAGTTGAATGAGACGCGTAGAGAGGTGTGGCCTTTGGAGGGAAAGCCCAACCTGACGCTTGTGGGGCAACGCAAGCCTCAGACGCTCTTCTACGGAATGTAGCCAAGGTTTGTCCAGAAAGTTGTTAGATTTGTTGATAGGTTCTTGTTTATATATATATTTATTTAAAAAACAGCCACTAAAAGGGTCTGAAAAGTCAGTAAATCTAGCGACAAAGGTGCTAAGATGGCAACACTGCCTGTAAACAACCACCTGATGAGGCCATAGAAACTGTTGGAGCAATTCACTTTGAAAGAGCAACGGCCAATGGGGAACCGCCAACACTTGGCCGGCCGACCAATGGCGTAACTTCATTACTCAGTCTGTCAGTGAGAGACATTTACATTCATAGGGCTGGCCCCGCTGTTGTGGTCCCGCCAAAAAATAAAATAAAATGGTGGATGGTGCTGAAACAGCACCAAGTATTAAATCTTTAGACATTAAACCTTTTGTTTTGTATTTGTGTAGTCTAACTTGCTCGTTTGAGGTGATGTATTATTTCCTGTTTATATAAAATGTTTAAGTGTGTTTATTTCTGCTTAAACAGCACACTGCAGCACATGCTTTATAGAATTGGTGTATACTTTAGCATCGATTTGGGACACAGCAACTGACTCCACAGCCAGTATTGATTTGGTCTAAGGGATATTTCACTTACGATGCCAATTTTGCTATGATCTTGAAGGGATTGTCAGAGAACTAAGGCTGTAAAATGTACAAAGAACCCTCTAACCTGGTGCATAATTAAAAATATTAATGTTTACATTAAGAATGAACCATTAATGTACTTTTAATTTAACATGACCAACAAGTGACAACAACTGCTTTCTTTAGTGCAGAAACTGTGTGGTGCAGAGACCACACGCTCTGCGTCAGGTCAATATCCCTGAATAGGTAAACAAATCCAATATATTAAGCATGTGTACATATCTTCACTGTATCATAAAAGACAACCTTAGATTTTAAAATCGAATCGGCAGGCAGCCAAGTGTGAATAAGTTATAACTAATGTAAACATCACTAATACTTCAGGAAGACGTACATTTTGCTGTGATCGCCTCACGAAGCTTTTGTGCCGTCAGCTACAGTGGTCGGGATACACACTAAATAAATGCAACATGTAACAGAAGAGATGTGACAAAGTGTGTGTGAGACGCTATGTTTCACATCTGCACACAGGTTTGGGATTGCCACTTCAATGAGATCTTTGCGTGTTGGTAAAACAAAGTGTGTTTCTAGTGGATTAATGAGGCTTCGGAAGCCATCATTTTCAACAACGCTGTAGGGCCGTATATCCTTGCATATGAAAGGTATGACACACGCAGTTATTCTTTGGGCATGTTGAGAATTGGATGTTAACTTGCCTTCTCCAGTGGGGTTTGTTTCGGATCGGACATTTTTCAGGTTGCGTATCTCAGTGACGTCTCGTTAAATGGTTTCGGAGATTTGTGCTATTTCCACAGTATTTCACCTCCATTTTGCACATCTTACATATGCCTTTGCTTTGGTCCAGCTCTTCGCTGTCTTCACAGTTCTTAAAGCTGAAATGCAACCAGACATCTGCCTTTAGGCTCGGTGGTGCCTTCAGTGGAGCAGCTCCCGCCATGTATTTGTCTCTCGTGTGGCCAGATCCCGTTGCGAGAGAAGGCTGGCCACGCCAGACTGGCGGGATTAAAGCTTCACGCTTCCACGGGAAAATAGGCCACAGACTGTAGAAGGCAAATATTAAAAGATCGATCTTGGGATTTTATGAATCGATATCGGATCATTCAAATGAAGATCAATTTGAATCAGATTTTTTTAAATTAATTAATTAATTAATGAATTAAAAAACCCAGCCCCATCCACAGCAACGTTGTACTTCCAAAAACAAAACTTCAAACACATTTATCTTAAATAGAAGTAAAAGAAAAAAATCAGACACAGTGAGTGTCATATTAACTTTAATTTTATACTTTACAGTTTTTGACATTGTTAAAGCTCAGAATGTCTCATCAACATGGTTCTTATATTGCTCGAACACTGACGCTCTGCTCTGTCCATTCATATACAGATATTTACTGTATGATAAAAACTGTCCTATAACATTTACAGTAAAAAACCATGATGGCATGTCTGAGTACCCCAACCTATCCTTTAAAT
This sequence comes from Xiphias gladius, assembly GCF_016859285.1. Classification (NCBI taxonomy): domain Eukaryota; kingdom Metazoa; phylum Chordata; class Actinopteri; order Istiophoriformes; family Xiphiidae; genus Xiphias; species Xiphias gladius. The sequence continues at coordinate 27,137,901 of NC_053409.1, forward strand.
AACTATATATGACATGCCTGGATAAACCTGCAGGGACTCTGCTAAAAGCCTGTGAATAAAGGGAGTGAAGACTCAGCAAAAAGCCTAGGTTAAAAGGGTTAATGACCTTTGACCTCCAGAAGAGTTGTAACCATCAGGTGACAGTTTAGACCTTCCCGAATTCAGAGTGCGCCTCGAACTCGTGTTCTTGGCAAGTTCAACTCGTGAGTCCAAACCCCCGAGGACAGTCGGTTTATAATTGGCCAGCAGCTCAGCTTCAGCATACCTGTGCCTGACTGTACTGTAACAGAATAATCTCAGAGCTCCACAAACAGTCTTTTTAATAGAACAAATAACATTACCGACAGGGAGATGTGGTAAAAATGACTCTTGTTATCCGATCTGTAATGCACATTAAAAAATACAACTAAACTTAACACGGACCGTACTGCCTCTTTTCATTTACATTTATTTTGAGTCTAGCTCAAAATCGCCATCGCCGCTGGTTGATGTGAAAAGCATGCTGGGATACTTGTCTGCCCCGCCATCACACATTCAGCCCTGATAAAACAGACAGAGTGAGACCTCTTCAGGTCATCTGGACTTGGCTGGACGTGAACAGTACTTGGGCTGGGACTGATGATGTTTCATAAGAGCACAGACTGAGAGAGGCCCAGTGTGTGTGTGCGCCGATGTTCTGCCTTTGTCATCACTCTCTGTGCGTGTGCATTTGTGTGTTGTAGACACGTGTGCGAGATCCTGCAGGTTCACTCTCCTCATTCCAGCGCTAACGGAGAATCGACTGCTAACGGCCACGTCAAGCCGGCTGACGGCGACACCATCGTCATCAGTGACAGCGACGACGAGGGCAGCGCTTTCCAGAGTTCCACAGCACAGGTCAACGGGTCAGTAGGTCAAATGTCTTCTGGTCGTTAGGTCAGAGGGTGTAGGTGAGGGGAAAAGAGCTGCTCAACCTGCACTACTAGTCATGTCTAAAATGATTCTCTTTGTGTGTGTGTGTGTGTCAGTAGGAAGAAGAAGAAGCCCCTGAGTCCGTCAGTGTTTAAATACACAGTGAGGATGATGAAGGACAAACACAGTGAGCCGTTCACTGTCAAAGCCAATCAGATCAGGTGAGAAGTTCACCTGGAGACACTCTGACCTCATTCTTACGGTCTCTCATTTTTTTCCACAATAAAAGCCTAACTATGAAGGGCAGGCTGCAACACTTTTAATGTGAAAATTCTGGAGGAAGTGTTGTTTCATTCATGTTAGCTTAAAATTGTTCAGGGGAAATGGCTGCATGACCTGGCTCTTAGTGCTGAACTAGTGAATTTATCAAGACAACAGGAAAACGTAGAGGAAGTTTGGGGTTTGCAGTAACTGGGGAAATAAGACAAAGTCCCGATTCTAATGTGGGCCCGTCCAAATAAAAGTCTGGTTCTCTCTGCCGCTGAGTTTAAAAAGGCCCCAGACACTACTTGAGAATTTACTGTAGTGGCTGCTCCTGCTCTGTAAAACCTCCAAAGTTAATATTAGGTTTAGCCCGATATATCGACTGATATCAGCTTATTGTGAACATCTGCAATAGTTTATATGTTGGTCAGTATCAGTAAATGTCAAAATAGAAACATCAGACTAGTTTTGAGGTCATTTAGAAACCGTGTCTCACCACAGACCACTGAGCGGTTCATTTTTACACTTTAAAATGTCAGTATTCGCTAAAAAAAAAAAAAAAAATCAAAGGAATTTGTATCAAGATTCAGCCCACAAACCATATCAGCCCAAAATATCGTTATTGTTTTGTTTTGTTTTTTAACTTTCAAACCCAGTATCAGTTGGGCTACAATTAAGATTATACAGGAGGTGGGTGATAACAGACGTTTGTTCATTCAGTCGTAGGAAGACGACTCTGTCCAGAGAGAGACTGAAGCTGCTCTTCAAACAACACTGTGAACCTCAGAACGGGACCATCGCACTCAAGGTAAGAACAACATTATCCCAAAATTACCCACAATGCCACGAGAAACCTCACATATCATATAACCAGATCCCCTCTGTGTGGTCAGGCTGTGTGTCTTTGTTTTGTTGGTTGTTTATTTGCATAATATCAAAAAGTAGTTAAACACAAAAAGTCAGATCAAACAAAAACTATGACAAGTTAAAGCAGAAACTAATATTCATACAGTCAGAAGAGATTTGCAGGCAGAGCCAAAAATCCAAAAATCATTTTGTTTGGCTCCTCTAGAAGAGATTCCGATTTCATCATCACAACAGCTTCATATTTCAACAGCAAAATATCTACTCTCAGTATTCATGTGTTCGTCTGTGAAAACCAGAACCTACAATATTATTCAGAATAGAAAGGTACTAAAAGTTGACAATGATGAATCTCTTAATGTAGTTTTTAAAACCATCTGGGGATAGGTTTACACAATTACTGGCGGTTGCATTCCAGATTAGAAGGTCAGTAACTGAAGTTGTTGGAAATGCAGCTGGTTGACAACTGTTCCTAGTTTCGTTCCTGGTTTATGAACGGAGCTCAACGTACTGAAATAACCATTAAAGACAGAAGGCAGAGTGTTATTGAAACAATGTTGAATAAAGTTTATTAATTGGGAGGACACTGAGAATGGCAGCACTTGCCAAGAGGGATTCTGTTCGGTCCCCGTGTCCGACACAAAATAAAACTCCAACAAATCTTTTGTGTCGTCGATGGATCTTCTGCTGTGTTGTACTCATCAAGCTTCGCTAAGGACGTGTCTTTGTGTGTCTCAGCCCTCCACAGTGATGAAGTACCAGCTGTCTGAGCAGACCTTCTCTCAGTTCTTCCCCGATGAGCCCCCCCTGTTCCCCTTCAGCCCGCCCTCTAAAGGTGGAGGGCGTGGCTCATCTGGACAGGTGAGAGCCATGGCTGTGGTTGAGTGACTGTGTCCCAAATATGTACCACGCACTAACTGTCCGGTGCAGCGTTTTAGCGGTTAGTATATAAAGATATCAACACGCTTTACCAGTGTATACCGACGTCCGTCAAACGGAGACTTTTAATTTCATTCGTTTCCAGCTGTGAGCAGCTCCTCCATGTCCTTTTTGTGAATATTGTCCATCAACAGCACATTCAAATTCACTATATACTAAAACTAGTTAGTGTGTAGTATGCAGAGGACAGGCTGACCTTTGACCTGCTGTCCATAAAGAACCAAACTGAAGGGGTCAAAACTCCAGCAACACTCTTACTATAAAGAAGAACTTTACTGTCAGACCATCGACGAACCTGATGAAGGCCACGAGCCGGAACGCGCCGGTCTGACAATAAAGTCGTCCCTCGTACGAGAGTCCGACAGATTTATATCGGCCTATCACAGATATATCGGCATCGGCGTATATGTTGTCCGATGTCCGTCGATGTGAAAACTATTTTTTCAGAGCATAATGCAGAAAAAGATTCTTGGGGTAATTAAAGAAAGCTGTCATCACGTAGTTTGTCCAGCAGGGCGTGTATTCGGTCCATTTTCCCCGGAATCGTTCAGGGGTTCCTGCTTTAGTCCTCAGATGATGGATCAATTTCTCCAGCATCTGTCCTGGTCTTGGAGGGTCACATTTCACCCAGCTCCTCGTGCTGGCCTTTTTACATGCAAGTATCAGGAAGAGTGAGATGTCCTCCTTTTGAATTATGCCCCTGGGTATCAGGCCCACGTACACTATCCGGGGGCCCCAGGGAATCTGGTAACATAAAATCTCCTCAAGGATCTGAATAACAATGTCCCAGAAAGTTTTTAGTTCTAAACATGACCAGAAAACATGTGAGTGAGTGGCATTCATCTGCTGTTTAGCCATGAGTTTTTTGTTTCGTTTTTAATCTGGGGTGCAGTAAAAAAGTGGATTAAATTCTTCCGTCAGAATTCCCTCCATCTCATAGAGCCAGTAGAAGTTAGTTGTGTTCTACACACATGTTGCCGAGCACTGTTCGACAGTTTAACGTTCGATTCTAGCTCCCATTTCCCGTTTGGTTTTTTTGTTTGTTTTTTTTTCGTTACCTTCTGGTGATATTCCTGTTTTAATTTCTCTATCTTATAAATGTCTTAGCTGTAAATATCTGAACAGGTCCCCAACTTCTAAATTAAACTCCCATTTGAGTTTTTCAGTTTCAAGTTTTAAAGGTTTTTCCCTCTACGAGTGTGCATACAGCTGTCAGTCCTTTTTCTCTCCACCTTACTAATGTGTTGTGTATCTCTCCAGGTAAAATGTTTGTAGTTTAATGTCTGATCAGTTCGATATTTCTGATCAATAAAGTAAACATATCTCTGATCGATGTTGCCGAAGACCAAAGCATCTCATGTTTTCAGGCGAGTTTGTCGTTGCTGAAGGCGGCAGAGGAGAAGCTGAAGCTGCTGCAGCAGAGGGAGGAGATGGCTGCTGCGGCGCAGGACAAAGCTCGCCTGAAGAAGGAGAAGGAGGAGGCGCAGGAGGCCAAGAGGAGGGAGAGGGAGGACAAGGAGAAGATGAAGGAGGAGCAGAGGAGGAAGTTCGAGGAGGAGAAGCAGAGGAGGAGGGAGGAGAAGGAGCGCAGGAAGCTGGAGAAGGAGAGGGTGAGTTTTCTGAGCTTTCTTCGTCTGTATGTAAAATAAAATCTGACTATTAACACGCTGACATGGTTTTGGGGCTCACATTTACAGGAACGAGAGAAGCTGAAGGAGGAGAAGAAGAAATACGCGGAACGACTGAAACTGTGGAACAAACCCAGGGAAGACATGGAATGTGAAGACCTGAAGGTCAGTGAACGCACCGCCTGTCAACTCATGCAGGACCGGGACCATCAATGATCAGGGATCAATAAATCCAGGCAAATATTCAGTAATGAGAAAAATCGATGCAGGAGGATTTTTCTGTCGACCGTAGAAACTTCCCTACACAAACAATGTCGTCATGGTAACGAAGCATGGAAGCCTTGACTGTTTCATACGATGTGTATCACAGGACGATATTAATAAAAACAGAACCGTGGATTTAAAACTGGAATCAGATGAAGAACCACATGCAAAACATTTTTTTTATGCAGAAAAAATAAAGAGAAAAAACCTAATTATTGATTTTCATTGCTCCATTGACAATTAAAATGCTGATTTGAATTTTTTGAATTATTAGTTATGGATGAGTGTTCTCAGCGCCAGACAGAATCAGTAAAACTTGACAATCACACCTGTAAGTGTTCTACACTCCTGAACCTGGATCTTTTTTGTGTGTTGCTTCTTCCAGGAGCTTCCCAGTCCGGTTCCAGTGAGAACTCGTCTTCCAGCAGAGTTCTTTGGAGAAGCTCTGATGGTTCTGGAGTTCCTGCGGGCGTTCGGGGAGGTCTTCGACCTGAAGGACGAGTTCCCTGATGGAATCTCTCTGGGTTAGAACGTAATTTATTTTCACTCCACTGGAACAAACTGGACAAGGACCCTGTGGTTCTATACAGGATTCTGCTCCTACTCTTGTTCAGTCTGGTGCAGAGGATTTGGTCTTGTGCCAGTATGATGGGCAGGAAGTGTTGATAGATCCAGGAGACATTCTGGAGGATGTAGGAGAGGTCCTATAGGTTACTGTTATCTTTATTTAATAAATGTTCTATATGTTTTCATGGAGACTTTGGAAGTTGTCTTTGCACTATTTTAGTTTCTCTTAGATTATCTGGTTCTAACTGGTTCTGAGGTCCAGCTGGTTCTTGTAATTTTGAATTTGTTTTATTAGAGGTTCTACAGGTTGAGTGGACTTCAACAAAAGTCTGAAATAAAGATTCAGCCAGTTCAGTGTATTGTTACAGAGGTTCTAAAAGCGGTTCAGCAAATGTTGTTAGGGATTCAAATAGAGGTTCTAATAGGTTCTCCCTCTCTGCTGTGGTTCTGGGGGTTGTGCTGTTTTTACCAGATGTCACGTTGGTTCTAAACCAATGTTCTTGCTCTCTTTAGAGGTTTTTTTTTAAGTTGCTTTGGTTCTAACAGATGTTCTGTCTCTCCACAGAGGTTCTAGAGGAGGCTCTGGTGGGTTCTGATCCTGAGGGGCCTCTTTGTGAGCTGCTGTTCTTCTTCCTGTCGGCCATCTTTCAGGCTCTGGACGAGGAGCAGGAGGAAGTGGTCAAAGACCAGGCCGAAGGTCAGAGACACACACACGCACGTTTTCTCTTTTTCGACGTGTGATGACCCTCATAGACGCAGTGTATTCCCAGCCCCTAACCCCAAACCTAAACCTGATTCTAACCTGAACCTTAAAACCAGGTCTGACCCTTTGAACAGCCCTTTGAAGGTGTGAGGACCGGACAAAATGTCCTCATTACGATGGTATAAAACTGAGGCTGGGCCTCACTCGGAGTCTCCTATAACTGACTACACCTCCACTAAAATGTGACCCCCTGATGAGCTGTGATTGGTCACACCTGGACAGAAGTTAAACAGCCTGACGGACAGATTTTAAGTTCGTTTTGGAGACTTTTAATAGTGCATAGCTCTGACCTGACAGACACATGGACGCCAGCCGGTGTATATGACCTGTCTGTGTACATTATTGCGTGTCTAATTAGCGTTTGTGGTGTGCAGACCTGTCGGAGGCCCTGGACGACGACTGTGACCCCACTCGGTCGGCTCTGAGCGCCGTCGCCTCGTTGGCCGCAGCGTGGCCCCAGCTGCATCAGGGCTGCAGTTTGAAGCAGCTGGACCTGGACAGCTGCACGCTGTCAGAAATCCTGCGGCTGCACATCCTGGCGTCGGGCGCCGACTGTAACCACGGCAACGCCAAGCTCCGCTACCAGAAGCAGGGCGGGTTCACTCTGATGGATGACCCGTGCGTCGAGCTGCGATTGGCGGAACCGTTGCTGCTGAAGAGGCTGTCGTGCACGGCGGTGTACGACCTGATGCCAGGTCAGCAATCAGTCAACCAATCAGATACTATCTCATTTATTTACAGGAATCAGTAGATAATGATCAAACGGCGCTTCCTGCCCTGCGGAGGTCATCAATCAATACTGATTAATTTAAACAGTTATTGATAGATACTGATTGTATTGTATGTGTAGAAGAGTGTGTATTGATAGATATTGATCGTGTGTGTGTGTGTGTGTGTGTGTGTAGGGGAGAAGCTGAGGATCCTGCAGGCTCTGGTCGGGAAACTGCTGACTTTGGCGTCCAGCAGAGATCTGATTGAAGACTGTGTGGAGGAGCAGAGAGCCGCCAGACAGGAACTGAGGGAGATCAGAGCCGAACAACACCGCAGAGGGAGAGAGGAGGCTGCACACAGGTAAACACAATATATGTGCACACACACACACAACACACACAGCTACGTCAAACTGAAGTTCATTCAGGGTAAAAATGAGAAGGAATAAAACAAATTCAAATTGTTTGAAATTGACGAGAATCCCGACGTGTCTCTCCTCTTCTTTAGGGTTCGACTTCGTAAAGAGGAGAAGCTGAGAGAGCAGGAGCAGAGGCTGAAGGAAAAAGTGGAGAAACTGAAGGAACAGGAGATGAAGGGAGGACTCCAATCAAACAGGTAGAGGAAAGATTGACAGAGCAGTGGACTCAACAATGTGACATCGTGGATCTCTTTTAATCATTCACTGAAAAATGTTATAATACTGATAAATGTCCTAAAGTAGAAAAGGCAAAAATCTTTCAAAGGACATTGAAGAGACGTTTGTATTTAACTAAATGAAAACTATGGGGAAGGAAGATGAATCTTATCATATTTGTTACTTGTAATTACCTGGAGAGATTGCCAAGTTTCTCATATAATAATGACAAATTTGTAAATGTTCAGTAGGATCTGGCTTCCCCTTTTTTGTGCACTTCAATGTCTTGTTGCTTATTTAAATTGTTAAGTGGGATGATGTTGTGTATGTTGTGTGTTTGTGTTGATATAAGACTCTAAGTCTGTTTTTAGTGTGGTTTTTGGTTCTGTTTGGTGTTTTGCTCATGATTTTGTTAATAAAGCCATAAGTTGTTCTTTTAAGCATCAGTTGCTGTGTAGAGGCTGAAGGCAGAGTCTAAGTCACTAAACAAGGTCAAACACATCGAACAATACTGAAGACTCATTTTATTTAACCCTTTATCTACATGAACTTCGGTGTGATAAATGTCAGTTTGGTCAGTCAACATGTGATTTCTACGTTATTTAACAAACCGAGTAAATATAAAAGTATCTGACTGATGTCCTGTCATTCCAGTTGTGGTTAAATCTTACACTTTAATGATCAGTAACACAAGTGGTCGTGTGTGAGGATGTTAACATGTTGTTTCTGTCTGCAGCGAGACTCCTGCAGAACAACACACTGAGGAAGATGAGGAGCAAAACTCTCCATCCAACAACAAGAGGATGATGAAAGGTAAAAAATAAGTGTTTCACATTAAATCTTTCCTCAGCTGGTTTTATTCTTTTCTCCTTTTATGCCGAGTCACGATTCTCTCCTCTCTCCTCCAGCTAAAGTCAACCAGAAAGAAAAACAACAACAACAGATGACCCCTGACCCCAAACCCCCTTCATGCCCCCCGTCCAGCCTGACAGCAGAGGAGCAGGAGAAAGAGCAAGAGAAGGTCAGAAACACAAACACTGAATACACATCTGATCATTTATTGGCTCATTTATTTGTCTCTTTGTAATGAACAGATATTTAGTTCTTGTTGAGAGGTGATATCTAGAGGCGTTTTCTGGGCACTCCCTGAGAGGCTCTGCCCACTGGGGACCTCCCCCGGGAACTACGCACCTTCCAGGGCTTTTTTCTGTCTGCATTCACTCTGCCAATAGGAACGCTGGAATGACGTAAGCCGGTCGACGCTTGGTAAAGCAACGTCACTTCTGTGTGACATACGACGACTGTTTCTGTGACGACAAAAACAAGATGTTAGACGCCACAGTCATTGAAGATTTTTATATTTTTCAATACTATCACGATACTTTGGTGTTGTTTTGACATGTATCGCGATTTTTAAGTATTGCGAGTCGATATTACTATTTATTGCGATTTTTGTTTCTTTTTGTTTGTTTTATTATTTATTTATTTATTTATTAAACACTACACCATAGGAAAAAAGTTGATCATACCCTACTAGAGACTATGTATATCATGAGTCATATTTCCAAAAACAATGCACATCACATGTTAAGTCAGTCTTTGAGTTTTATTTCAGCAGCATCATCGCTATAAACCCGTTGGCCCTGTCACCAGTGAGCCAACAAATCAATCTGTCCTTTTTAATTGTCTGGTTTTTTTTTTTTTTTTTCCCCAGTCAGAGGCTGGTGCCGGGGAGGAAAAACTCCCAAACATATATTGTGAAATCGTATAAAAACTGGGAAAATGGTGAATATTTTCAGACAGTCTCTCCTGGAAGACATTCATAGTGTTACGCTCAGTTAAAAGTGCCACGAATAGTTGTTACAAATGGAAAAAGGGAGCTGAGAGAGAAGAAGCCTGGCACAGCTGACCAGTCACTGAGTGAGGTGAGCTTGAATGTCAGATGGTTGGTTTCAGAAAGAGACAGAAATTGTCGGACAGAGACCCGACATTGGACAGGTGTGGAGGGAGGGGGTTTTCAAAGCTATCGTACCTCCAGACATGCAGTTTGGAGGGACTATAAATCCCACTTTGGTGTGGAGTATTTACACGCAACAACAAACCACAGAACAGGAGCTTGGTAGAAGCAGTCAGTGCGTGGTCCGATCGTCCCGTTCGTCTCGCCCCGCAGGTTCGAGAGCTGCAGGAGCGGCTCCAGAAGGCGGCGGCCTGCACCTGCTTGTTGCCTCTGGGCAGAGACCGGCTGTACCGCCGATACTGGCTCCTCCCTTCGGCCTCCGCTCTGTTTGTGGAGGACGACTGCTTCGGCCTGACAGAGGACATGCTGCAGCCCAACCCAAAACCTGCACCGGATGCCACAACCAAGATGGAGGACGAGAAGGTCGTCAAGGAGGAGACAGAGGGGGGAAGGTGGGTCTCACAGTTTTATGTTGGTTCTGTTTCTGAGATGTAAAAAGAGCTCCTGTGTTCAGAGAGCGCTCTCATGACACAACCTTCCTCCTGTACGGCGCCAGATCAAGCCCCACCCCCCTCCACACCTGCGGCCCGCCAGTCAACCGTCCCAACCAATGGTCTTTCTACAGCTCAGTGGAGGAGGTGGATCAGCTGATCGAGGCTCTGAACCCTCGAGGTCACAGAGAGAGCGGCCTGAAGGAGGCGCTGCTGCAGGAGAGAGAGAGGCTGCAACAGCTGCTGCAGAACTGTGACAGGAACAAATACACACACACAGGTAACACACACACACACACACACACACACACACGGGTAACACACACAGGTAAATACACAGGTATCACTGACCTCTGGCACGACTGTAATCTCACACCTGTCCTGTTGTCCAGATGATTCAGAGTCGTCCCCATCCGTCCCAGAATGCACTGCTGCAGCTGAGACTCTGATGGAGGTCAGACTGAGAGACCTGCTGCTGGACATCGAGGATCGCATCCACCAGGGAACTCTGGGAACTCTGAAGGTATGAACGCACCTCCTGATGATCACAGAGAACCAGACACAGCAGGTAACCTCAGACTCACCCGTCTCACTCTCTCCCTCTCTCTGTCCAGGTGATGGACAGACAGGTGTGGCGCGCGGCGTTGGAAGCAGGAAACTACGAGCTGCTTAGTTCTGATGGCAGAGAGAACGGAGGGATGAACGAACGAGTGGAGTCCATGGAGGTGGACTCGAACCACCTGAGAGCCAGAGACAGGTACACAGACACAGAGGTAGAGGGAGGTACCAGTCAGTCTAGAGCTGTGTTCAGTATCCAGTTCTGGTGAGTCCAGTAGGTTCCGTTGTTCCACTGATAAAATACTGATCAGATATTCACTAACATCAAATCCAGGTAACAAAACTGTTCTTGAATCTTTTCTGCTCGTTGCTCTTTAAGTAGAAAACATTCAGGTGTCTTCTACTTTGTAGCTCGTTCATGACTTCACACGCAACAAATCATCATCCCGCTGAATCTGTGAGGTTCAGTTATTTAAAGCTGAGCACAAATATATCTGATGAGGATTCTGATTCACTAAAATGCTTCTGAACTCCAGGTAGTTCAAACGGTTTCCTGATCAAATCCTTGAAGACAAGCTGAAGTTGGTGATAAATGGGAATAAATTGATCCAGTTGGTTCAAACCAAACTGAAGAGGCTTTGGATTTTGTGTAGAAAGGGTCAGTGATTTACTCACTTCTGCAACTGCAATATAGTTTTCAATATATACATTATTTCAGAAAAAGAAGAGGCTGAGTGCTCACTCAGGTTCACATGCCGTAACAGGGTATCTGCAGGACCTGGAAAGTCTTAAAAAGCATTGAATTCAGTTCCCTACCTTCCTTGACGGTATTAAAAGGTCTGAAATGTGACGAACCACAGTGTTAAATCTTGTCTCTCGGCAGCTGCAGGCTGTGACATGAGATGTGACGCGTTTGTGTCTGTGGCCGCTGCTGTCAGGAGACGTCCTCCGCCTCTAAACTAACAGTGGAGTTTCAGTCAAACACTGTCACTGCTGCTGCTACGGGAGGAAGGTCCTCAGCTCACAGGGACAAGTCAAGATGCTAGAAGAGAAAACTTCAGCAAACTTAAATGAATTCATCATTTCTAATTGTCTAATTGTCTGGGTCCAGGTTGCATTAATTTACCGGGCCTTGAATGAAAAAAATGTTTCTCACCAAAAATACCAGGCGGGAATTGTCACTGACAGTTAATCCCTGAATTCATTTTCAGTTAGTTCAGACTAACTGCAGCTAGAGGGCGTCGCTAGAGGAAGGAGCTGTACATTTTTTTGAAGTCTCCTTGACAAACATCCTGCTTCCTGTTTGTTTTCCTCTGCTTAGAGCTTTCTGTGTGTGTGTGTGTGTGTGTGTGTGTGTGTGTGTGTGTGTGTGTGTGTGTGTGTGTGTGTGTGTGTGTGTGTGTGTGTGCGTTACATGCGACTTGTATTTTTCATATATGTAAAACGTGTGGGTGTTGTGTGTCAGACTCCAGGAGCTGAGGTCAGACAACGCGGCGGCCTGTGGGACCAGCGGCAGCGGGACTCCTCAGGTTGTCAGCAGCTCGGTACGAATCCTGGCTCAGGCCCTCGCTCACATCGAGCAAGGCATCGAGAGACGCTTCCTCAAAGCTCCGCTGGGTGAGTCTCTCTTCGCAGGCCCGGAAAGGTCTGGGAGGGTGTGTCAGCAGGGAGGGGAGGTTCTGAACAGACTCGATGTAAATCACATTAGATGTCCAGATACGACCTCTAGTGGTCACTGTGGTTCACGCTCTGCACCTAACATGTCAATCAACTACCACCCCCCCCTAACAGGTGAGGAAGACTCAAAGAAAGAGCAGAAGATGAAGAAGAGCAGGAAGAAGGACGAGGACCAGGCCAGTGATGGTATGACTTCTGTATAATAAGAGACAGTGAAGATGAAATTGTAAAGATATCATCATCATCGTCATCATCAGGTCCAGCTCCGTGGTGAACGGTTCTGATGTCCCCATCGGAGGAGCCTGTTCACTGTTAAAAATCAGCCTCTCTGTGTGTCTGTCCGTCAGATGGCAGTGACAGCGGTCGAGTCTTTAAGACGGTGTTGGAGCGATGGAGGGAGTCTCTGCAGTCCTGCTCCAGTCTGTCTCAGGTCAGAAAAACACACGACTCATTTATTATGTAAGGTGAAGACTGTGCTCTGATTGGCTGTCAGAAATGTTGACGGTGTTGTTGGTGAAAATGAAGATGTTGGTTTCTATTAGTCTGCAAGAAAGCAGACAACCAAGACTGTTTGTGTCTGCGGTGGGATCAACATGCTGGTGTGTGTGTTCAGGTGTTTGTCCACCTGTCCAGTCTGGAGCGAAGCGTCCTCTGGTCTCGCTCCGTCCTCAACGCTCGCTGTCGCATCTGCAGACGCAAAGGAGACGCCGACAACATGTTGCTGTGTGACAGCTGCGACCGCGGACACCACACCCACTGCCTGAGGCCCCGCCTCAAGGTACATACACACCTCACCTTGTCGGGCCTTGTTCCGAATGTCCCTGACAACAGTTAACAGCCACTGCTCTGTCCTCAGAGTGAGTGAGTTCACACTTAGCCTGATGGGGATCTGGCTTCTGCAGAGTCACGGGCAGATGTGAAGTTCACTGATCCCTTACTGTACTTTTCTTCCTCTCAGGTACAGGATTCGTAAAACTGAAACTACAAAGGAAAATAAAAACCGATCAATGATGTTAAACAACCCTCAGACCGTGTTTTCCGCAGTCCTATAAGAAATGAAATACCATTTGTATTAAATCTGTGTCTTCCTGCAAGTTGTAGCTTTATAATTAGCCGTCTGCGGCGCCACCACAACAGCTAGTCGTGGTGTCTATCAAGTATTTAGCTCAAATACAAGCTAAACGACCGTAGCCTCTCGCTCGGCAACAGTTTCAGCTGAGCGCAATGCCAAAAATTGTCCACCAGGGGGACACAACGACATACAATACCCACTGTTTGCTGGAACCTTATTGGAAAGAGCTGAGTCTGTATCAGCAGTTTACCAGCACTAAACACATGCTGTCTGTTCTTCTGCAGCAGTACAACTGAGTAGTTTACCAGCTCCTTCTGTTTGTCTCAGTCAGTTCCAGAGGGCGACTGGTTCTGTCCAGACTGTCGACCCAAGCAGAGATCCAGCCGCGTCCCGTCCCGTCAGCGCTCCTCCATCGACGAGGAGGAGGCAGAGGAGGAGGATGAACAGGAGGAGGAGGAGGAGGAGGAGTCTGAGGAGGAGGAGGAGGAGGACGAGGAGTCAGAAGAAGAGGAGGAGTCAGAAGAGGAGGACGAAGAAGTAGTAGTGAGGTGAGTGTGGAAATATTCAGATCAGTCAGTCCAAGCAGAAAGACGAGACTCACTCAGCAGCTGCTGCTCTGCTCTCTGAACGTCTGCAGCACCAAGAAGAGCCAGGCCCCGCCCCCTAAAGGCAAGAGCCAACAGGTCACGCCCCGAGGCCAAAAGGTCACGCCCAAAGGCCAACAGACCACGCCCAAAAACAACGCCGCTTCGGCAGGGAAAAACTCATCAGCCTCCAAGTCAGTATCTGCTGTAGCCCTGATCCCAGTTTGCTGAAGTCCTGATTCCACTGCGCTGATTCCGTCCTTTTTCCCTCACAGGTCCTCAGGTAAAAAGGCCACACCCCCTACATCGAAACCCAACGTGGCGTCCGGTGGTAAAGCTCCTCCTCGCACCGGGAGTCGGAACAGCGCCCGCCTGAGCCACGAGATCCTGGCACCAAATGGCAGCACGAAAACCTCACCTGGTCAAACTGAGTCCCGCAAGAGGCTGCCAACAGGTAAACGACCAATCGACACACTGTAAACACCTGTTGACCGGTGGAAATCGTTGCTTGGTCCAGGCGCATTTATGTGGAACACTTAACTTGTAAAAATCAGAAACCTGCTCAGTTCAGAACACGGACTGAAGTGAACCCTCCCGTTGGGTTTTAACCAGCAGAGTTATCCGGGTAACTCAGTACACCTGTGTCTCTGAACCGGACCCTGCCGCTAGATGAACACCAATAAAGTCAGTAAGCATCAATAGTAACCTCTCTCCTCTGCTCCTCCCCCAGATGCTGCTCCCCCACCTAAACCCTCCAGACCTGTCCTCCCCCCGAGCTCCTCCGCCGCCTCGTCCTCGTCTTCCTCCAGCCGACGCTCCTCTGGGAGGAACCAGGGCGTCCATGAGCTGTCGGCCTGTGAACAGCTGACCGTGGAGCTCGTCAGACATGAAGACAGCTGGCCCTTCATGAAGCTGGTGTCCAGGACTCAGGTACAAACACGCGTATACGTACGGTACGTACACACACTGAAAATGCATAACTGTCTGTAGCTTACCTGTCCGTCTACCCGTCCGCAGGTGCCCGACTACTATGACATCATCAAGAAGCCGATCGCTCTCAGCACCATCAGAGAGAAAGTCAACAACTGTGAATATCAGACAGCAGGTGAGGAAACAGGGACGTCAATGATCCACTGAGAGCTGAAGTGAGCGGGGGAAAAGTTTAAAAAAAGCCTTCTTACTAAGATATGTCAAGTGTCAAAAAAAGCAAGTTTGGTATAACTCAGTGTGTAAGCTCTAGTTCACTTGTTGTTTTAAAAATGAAACAATATATTTGTGAGGTGGTGTTAAAGATTTCCGGGCTCGGAGCTGAGAGCCACAGACAGAAGGTGCTCTTCCACTAAAACTTAAAACTTGAATGTCCAGCAACTAAAGTCCAGGAGCTTTCCCTGGCGTATCGTGCTTCGCGTTTCCACAGCAGGGCCAAGGCCCCGGGAACATCACACAAACTACAAGCAAAACAACGTTTGCAGTTGGAGGTTTTTAAAAATGCGGCGGAAACGCTAGCGTGCTGGACCAATCGGTGATGTCCAGCACTGCAAGACACATTTAGCGCATAGGACAGACATGGTGAACAATAAACCCAGGGACACGACTGCCTTTTTATTTCCCTCTGATTGAAAACGTGAGAAATGGCTGTGACTGAATGTCTTTACTGTCTCTGTCTCTCCAGGTGAGTACGTCTCAGATGTGGAGTTGATGTTCTCTAACTGTCTTCAGTATAATCCTCGTCACACTAATGAGGCGAAGGCCGGTCACCGCCTGCAGCAGTTCTTCCACTCGGAGCTCGGCAGACTCGGCCTATCGGAGCGCAGCTCCGCCCCGCCCGCCAAACGCTCCCGCCACTGAACCAAACGCACCCTCTTACCTCACTGCCGTCCACTCTGCTGCATTCTGATTGGTCCAGGGACTGGAAGTGGGCGAGATGTAGAAGCGGAGATTGTTTCCCCTGATAGACGTACACGGTGCTGATATTAATCCAGGGTTGCTCCTTCATGACCTCTGACCCCAGAGAAGCTGTTGGCCACAGCGGTCTGAACCAGTGGACAACGTTTCATCATCAGTGCGTCGTTCACAAAAACACCCAAATAGAAGCTGAGTGGAAAGAGACTCCGGGGGTCAAAGGTCATGAAGTTCAACATTAAAAAGGAACCAAACATTAAATTAATGTTAAAACCAGTTAAAGTTACACAGGGATATAACTGAGCTCAGGAGTCTGAGCTAGTTTCAGTTACAGCTCACCTGAGACGGACTGTCAACTCTTTATCAATATGTTTTGTGAGCTCCGCCCTCTCACCTGCTCACCTGATCAGGAGCTTCCCTCTTAAAAAAAACACAAAAAAAAAAAAAAACAAAACAAAAAAAAACAAACCCTCTGGAAAAAAGTTGCAGCTACTGTGAGTTCATAAACCCGTAGAAAAGTTGTGGCGTAGATTTACTCCGACCTGCTGACGTTCAGGGCATTTATCTCTGGTCTGTGAGGACAGACGGTGGACAAGGAGCACAGAGACATTCCTGTGGTGCTGTAGGACAGTAGAGACAGTAGAGTCCCAGCAGTTTTCATCTGATGTTTCCTTTCATCCAGAAAAGCAAAAACCACTAAAGAAACTTCAGCGTTGCACTGGTAATTAAAAAAAATCAAATCAGGCCGTTTGTGTTTGCTCAGGGACGAAATTTTTGATTTGAATGAAAAATGTTTTATGACGGTGCAGCTGGGTTTTACTGAAGCAGGGCAGCCGCGGAGGCTACGGGGGCTTAAGGCTCATTGTCAGGTCTATATGGAAGTCTGAGGCTACCAAAACTAAAACTGATAGACTTTGAATGACAGACTTTGCTTAAATTGGCAGACGATGTGCAGCCTGAACTGGAAAATTACTCTGAAAGGAAAAAAACTAGAGAGGTGTATTTTGTTTTATCATGTGCAAACACTTTGTGGGCTTTGTATATTCCCAAAGAAAATTAAGATATTCCTCGTCCGTAAATACCTGTCGTAGTGAGCCATTGTGAAAAGGACCACAAAAAGGACATCTTCATCAGAAACGATCGGAAATCGGGACAGAATTAGATTTCAAAAGTCCAGTTTGCACATTTATTCTCAGCTCTAGGTTGCACATCGTTTGACTGACTGTGAAACTGAAAAGTCCATTTTACTTCGAACTTTTCACTGAAAATGATTCTTTGTTGGATTTTTTTTTTTTTCTTCATGTTGGTGGAAATCATATGTTTTTAAATGTGTGGAAGAAACCAAATATCCCGCAACTGTTGTCTCACTTGTACTCACTTTAAGATTTCAGACCTTCATCAGATAGAATCATTAGTTAACACCTCATCTATATCTGAGGATTATTTTCCAGTCAGTCAGTCAAGACTTTCTGGAGTCCCAGAACTTTTCAAACATGAAAACACCGTTTGATTCAGAGAGTTCATTTTTAATTTTGGCAGCCACAGACTCAAAGGTTCACAACCTGATAATCTTTTATCTCTGGATATCGAACTGTTCCGGGGTCAGCACTACACATCAACACATGGCTCCTCGTGTCTTCTCCTCAGTCTTAGAAGATCATTTTTACACAAGGAAAACAAGGAACCGAAGCCCTGGTCTCAGTTAGTCCGGAGAAAAAAGATTCTGAGATCATTTCTGATGTGATCAACATTTAATCAAACTACTGATCTTGACAGAAAATATCAGGACCAACCGGCTCTAAATCAGACCCCAGACAAAGATCAGTGTCCACGTTGAGAGGTGCACCTGTACAGTCTGGGTTTTGTTGTTAATTAAATTCTGTGTTTTCTCACTGAGCTTGTACGTGATGGGGGTCTTGTACTGGACTGTGTTATAGTCAGAGGTGTTCCTAGTATTCTGACCCCCGTCGTGTCTGAAAACAGGGAGGAAGAAACATTAGAAACACCCTCAGATTAATGTCGTCCAGTACAACACCAGCTGTCACTGAGCTCACTTCTAAACAGAACTGAAAAGACGCATTTCTGACAGCGTCGACAAAAACGGACCATGATGACACAAGGCGTCACATTAAATTCGGTCCTGACCTCATTCAGTTTGTTATCTTCAGGAACTTAAACGCACGGTTTGATGGAGCGAGCCTTAAAGGAGTAGTTCAACGTTTTGGGAAAAACCTCTGTGTGTTCAGTTGAGAGCTGGAGTCAGAACCAATCGGTCGACGAATCGATAAGTCATGTGAAAGAAAAGTGACATACAGCTGGTTTGATAATCGATTAATCGTTGACGTCCGTCTTTAAGCAGAAATGCCAAACATTTGATGGTTCCAGCTTCTCCAGTGTCAGGATTTCCCACTTTTCCCAGTCGTGCGTTGTAGTGAACCAAGTATCTTTGGGTTGCGGACTGTCGGTCAAACACAGAAAGGTGTTTGAAAACATCACCTCAGGGTCCGAGATCAACAGAATAATCGGCAGATTTATTGATCATTAAAACAATCGTCAGGACGTGATTAGCTTAGCTTAGCATAAAGACTGGAAGCAAGGGGAGCAGCTAGCCCGGCAGAAGTCCAGCACCAGCACCTGTAGAGCTCTGACTTCAGCTCCGTATCGAGGACACACGAGACTGATATCAGGGACTCAAAGAAACAAGAAGAAAACAGAACTATTTCCCAAAAAGCCGAACTATTCCTTTCTAAACCCGAGCTGCTGTGGCCTCTGTGGATTTGTAGTTTTTGTATTTTAGACTTTGACGTTTGGCTGTGTTCTTCAGCTGTTTTCCTCTGGTGTGTGTGTACGTGTGTGTATGTGTGTGTCTGGGTGGGTCGGGGTCAGCTGCAGATACTACACTGGAGCCGCTGCAGCTGCCGACCCCCCCCCTCCCGCTGCGTATTTATTTAGTTGAAGTCTCTGCGTTGTCTTTATTTATGACTGATAGATGCTCTCTGCCTCCTGATGCTCTCTAACCTGTTTGTTGTTCTAATGTAAAAATAAATGAACTTTTTATAACCAGCCGCTGCCTGTTGATCTGCTGACACACATCTAACACCCTTATGCTCACATTTCAGCTGAATAACAGAACAAACACTGACACACATACGTGGTTCCCCGTGGAGAACTTGGAGTAACTGTATCAAGATGCAGTTGTTTGCAGAAGGCAAATTCCATATTTAGTTGATTTGAAAAAAGAAAAAAAAAGGAGAATCCACCCCTGCAGGGAACACACATTAAAAACAAGCCTTTCTTCCTCTGTTAGTTAGACCCCCCACCCCCGCCCCCCCCATCTGGCAGATGTCACAGCCTGCAGACACTTTGTGTAGCAGCTCCGAGTCTTTCTGGTCCTGACCGGTGGATTTTCAGCCTCAGATCACTTCAGGTTCTGAGATGTTTCAGTCTGTCCTGCTCACGCAGCAGGTTTAACATCTGCCCAGATGTTCAGTGATGTCCAGGTCGGGGGGGGGGGGGGGGCACTGCAGAGGCTTCAGCTTGTGTTCCTTGAAGTGGTTCACGGTGGATTCTGAGGTCTGCCTTGGATCGTGGTCCTGTTGTAGAAGCCAGACTCTGTCCACTTTTCACTGTTCCCCCAGAACCCTCTGATATTCGGTCTTAAATGCTGCTCCTCCTCGTCTCCAAACACCTTTGGTGCCGGGACAAAAAGCTCAGTCTGACCTTCACCTCACCGGTTTCCTGAGCAGCTCTGGCTTCTCCAGATGTTGCCAGTTGTGATGAGGGTTTCCCTCCGCTGTCGACCCCGTTGGTGTCGCTCTGATTTCTTTTCGTCATGAAGTAAGAGAGTGACATTACATGAACATTTGAAGAAACGTTTGACTTGTCTTCAAACATCAGTCAAACGTTACACCCGTGAAAAGACAGAGTCTGGTTCGTGTTTTCCTGCTGTTGTGATGAGCAGCTTTAAAGCAGCTTTTCCCGCAGCAGTTTGACACGGCTGTGGACGGTGAACCGCTCCGGTCCGTGCTGTGCGTGTCGCAGGTCTGATCCCTGTGTGGCCCCGCCCCGCCCCCGCCCCGCCCCTCCTCCTCCTCCTCCTCCTCCTCCTCCGGTCGGCCGGCCACATTCCCCGCTACCTTTCACCCCGGAGAAACCCCGATTTGACGGCGAAGCAGCGCGGACAAACCCCGGGACAACATGGTAAGTACCGGCCGTAGACGCTCCCCCGGGTTGGATCGTGGTTTGGAGAAGCAGGTTCATGTGTAGTCCGGATCCCGCGGGTCTCTGTCGGAGCGGTATGTGGCTCCGCGGGTAGCGTGATGTTAGCTAGCATGGCTGCCGCTCCCGTAATTAGCTGCTCCGTCCGTCTACACCGACGGTTATTCGGTGTTTCCGTCCCACAGAATCGTGTCCCGGTAACGGGATTAGAACCGGGGGCTTCGACCGAGTTTTTTCTGATTTCATACACATTACGGTCCGTGCTCCGAGCCGGGCCGGGCCGGGCTGGGCCGGGCCTGCCCCCAGACCGTGTGGCCCGGGGCGGCCATCTTATTCCGGCTGTGGTCCCGCTGGGCTAACCAGCCCGCACCCAGCAGCGACGGACTACCGGACCCTGGCTAAACCAGGCCCGCTGGGCTCAAGGATCTGAACCGAAGCGGTTCAGCTGCGGGAGCGGGTTCAGGAGTTTGGGTTTAGAGCCGGTTGGCTCCCAGACTCAGGGAGGCAGACTGCAGAGTCACTGCTGCCTGTCTGAAGGCCTGCAGGCTGGTTTCCACAGCGAACCAGTAGCCTCCCAGTAAGCAGCCGGACTAACCAGCGGTCCCGTCCTGCCGAGGAGACGCTGACTTCTCCTGTTATCAGTTTCTGAAGGAATCAGACCAGACAAGATGAACATCAGAAATTTAAAGCTGCAACAGTTCGTCAGTTAATCGACCAGTCGACCCGAAGGAAGTAAACCAGCAGCTATTCTGATCATCCATTAGTCCTTCGAGTCAAAGTGTGATCGTTCCCGGTTCTTATATCCGGTAAAATGAATATTTTTGGGTTTTGGTCGGTTGGTCGGACAAACGAGTCGATGTCGTTCCACAGTTTTCTACGGTTTTACGGACTAAATGATAAATCGAAGGATTTATCAGCAGATTAATCAATAAGGCCAAAAAAATTGGTTGTAATTGAAAGAGAGAGAAAGCTAAACAGCATCGATATCAGAGCCACGGCAATAAAAAGAACAAAGATAAAGTAAAAGTTATTACGGCTGCAACTAAACCAATTCCAGCTTCATTACTAACGTTCGTTTCCGCTGAAAGTTTCCTCCATTTATTGTTTGGTCGAGAAAATGTGAGAGAGGCCACGATTTCCTAAACCCGAGGTGACATTTTCAGTTTGGTCATCTTGTCCGAACACCAAAGATGTTTAGTTTGGTTCACCGTCAGATAAAAAAGAGCAAGGCAGCAAAAACACACCTGAAAAAGCTGGGACCAGCGTGTTTTCTGTATTTTTGGTTTAAAAAAATCACTTGAATGATGAATCAATTATCAACATAAGTAACGGTCATTTCATTCATCACGGATGAATCAGCCGATTATTTTCCTGCCTAAGGCTTTGTCTATAAAGTGGATGTGGTGAAAAGATGTTGTTTTCAGATTACTGGTTTGATTCGACCAAAAATATGAAGTTTACAATTAGACTTGACAACGAGAAGCATCAAGTCATCACTTCGCAGAAGCTTTGACCAGCAAATATTATGACTAAAATGATGAACCAGCTATCAGGAGAGTTTCGGGTGAATTTTCTGTCAATCGATAAATCGACTACAGCCTCGATCCGTTATACGTGACGGTAAAAAAACCGACTCGGGCACAATCCAGATATCAGCGCATTTAACTCGATTTAGTTTTGTCAGGTGAGAGGTGGGTTTACGTTGTGGTGACGAGTCAGAAATTCCTCGCGGTTGATGAGGTAAAAGTGGTCGACGGGTTTCATGAAAGAAAGTGTCGGTTCCCTCTAAAGCAGCAGTGAAACTCTTCCCCGTGTCACTGTCAGGAAGAAGGGAACCGTCTGGAGGTGAAGGCTTGGATCTCAGACGCATTTTAAAACTTTTATTCAGAAAGTAGATCTCCTCAAGTTTAGTAGAGGTCAGGCTGTGACAGATTTTGTTAAGACCGAATTTCATTCTTTAATAGTTTCCCGTGAAGAAGTTTGCAGTTCAGAGTCACAGCTGCTCCGGTTAAAGCCAAAGAAAGCTACACGCACTGATTATTTATTATTGGAAGCTTTATTATCCACATATGTTGGATTGTATATTTGAATTTGAGACAGATTTCACTTTTTTGTGCCGACCTACCAAGATTTTAATTAAATTGCACAAAGCCATGAACTAGAATATTGAACATCATCCAGCCTCAGTGTGGATAAGACGAAGGGGGACCACTGGTCCTTGGAGCGGGAGATTCGGATAAAACCTATCAATGCATTCTATTTCATTTGATACCAGAATATCGGTACATATAATTAGGGTTGCAACCAAGAACTAGTTGAAATATTCCTGTTCTAAGTTTTCACCGCCCAACAGTTTAAACCTTCGTCTGTGTCACAGCAAAAGCAGAATTAATCAACTAATCTGGGCTGTGGAATAACGAAACTGGCCCCGTGAACCATTTCCTGACATTTCACAGACGAGCGTTAATACGGGAAATAACCGGTGGAGTATTTGATCCTGACAGTAGCCCTGGTTTCCATGTTCATCATTTTCACAGGGGAGGATTTAATTTTACTCACTGACATGGTCCAAGAGTGGCGGTGGTTTTATCTGCTCCAACGCACCGTGTTTGATGGACAGACAACCGAATGAGTCCACGGTTATCGTCTGTCTTCATGTGTGTTTTCACTCACAGCAGAGGAGGATTATTGATCCAGTGCTCCTGTCGATCAAACCGATCGGCTGATCCGGAGTGTGAAGAGCCGAACACGCAGGCTCCTCCTGGTCTATCTGGTCATTCCTGTTTATTCGTTTAGTTTGGTGAATCGGTTCATTGTTGATAAAACGTCAGAAAACTGCAAGGCGACGTCTTCAAATGTCTTGTTTTCTCCGACCAACAGTCCAAACGCCAAAGCTTTTCGGTTTATGGTGATATTTGGACCTTTCCACGTAAATGTGTCCTCTGAACGCAGACAGAAGCCCTTGTTAGGTCGTAACTGATCCAGAAAGTTCAAAATTCCCAAATTCTCAGTTAACGAGGTAAAAGATGGTGACAGAGGCTGAAATCCAGAAATATTTTTGATTGAAAAATGTCTGAAATGATTCATCAGTAATCAAAATAGCTGTCGATTATTTTTCTGTCCATTGACTGATCGTTCACTATCCGTGATTTTGCAGTCCCACGTGGGATGGACCCGATTCTTGGCATCACACAAATGAAAGCGAATCCGTTTTCTATATACGGATGGAGATTGAGCTTGTGAATCAGAGACTCCGACGGAGGTTTGAATAGGTCAGCTGAGGTCTGTTAGTCCATCAGGAGTCAGCTGATGGGTTTGATGAGAAGCTGCAGCTTAAAGGAACATTCTGTGAAACCGGAGCATCACTGTGCACACGCTGTTACGAATAGACTGAAGGGAGAGTCGCGTTTCACGCTCGTAAAAAGACTTTCCCGTCTCTGACTGACACTCTGTGGTTGTGTCCGTGCTTTGGACGGTTTGTGTCCACATCTGTCTCTGCGTCCTCCTCCTCATTGTCCACAATGAAAAACAAAGAGACGTATGAAGAGGTCCTGTTGGACTTTTTTACTCTTTTGTTGGCATGTTATTGAAGAAATGATTAATTGATTGATCTTAAAAATAATCAAAGTGTACATACAGATTTTAGGCTTTATTATTTGCAGTATCTATTATTCCTTTTGTCCAGAAAACGCTAGGGGAAAAAAAGTCTGTTAAATTTCCCTCAGACCAAGGTGACGTCTTCAGATGTCTTGTTTTGTCCGACCAACAGTCCAACACCCAAAGAGATTCAGTTTGTTATCGGCTGTAACAGAGAAAAGCATCAAATCCTCATGTTTGATGAACTGGAGGCAGCAAATATTTGACAGTTTTGCTTAAATAATGACTAAAACAATTCTTCGATGATCGAAATAGCGGCTGATTGATTTTCTGTGGATCGACTAATCGATTGATCGACTGATCGTTGCGGCTCTACACACACACGGTGTACATATTAATCCGTGATGAAAACAGTTGCAGCCCTAATGTGAGCTCGGTCAGACTTCCCGTGGTGGTGTGTTCACTGACTCCCTGTCTGCTGCAGGCAGAGGTTTGTTGGACTTTATTCATTAGCAGAGGTCGGAGTTCAGCTCTGAATCATCGGCTATAAAAACCTGCTGACTCATGCTGCTGTTACTGTCACACACACTCACAGCCAGTCACAGCACACCAGTCTCCTTCCTCTGGAAGGTCTGGAAAAGTTTGGAATTCTCATCGAGTGATTCCCAGGTTTGTTTTAAAAAAAACAAAAAATTACAGGCAGACAAATCCAAAGTGACCACAGACCTGTTTTCCTTTTTCAAGAGGCTGAGTCTGTAATAACAAGAACACCCTGGCACATGGACTAAAATACAGTATATAAACGGTATCGGTCCAAGGTGCAGTTACAGGGAAAAATTAACAATCGACACTGGAGATTAACAAAAACTCTCACTCTCCAGTGGTGAATCAGCAGTTTGAATTAACTGAAAGATGCTGCGGTGAAACGTGGATTCAGTTCATCTCCATCCTCTCTGCCCGTCGCTGGTTACAAGGTCCTGGGTTTGTCTAACGGAAGTTGTGCAACCCTTTAATTTCATTTCACAAAATAGAAATTACAATAAACAAAGCAAAGTAACTGTGGGTTAGGGTTCGGTGCAATAAGAGGCGCTGCGGTAGGAGACTGTCATCAAGGCTTCGAACCTGCCGCTTTAAAAAGCGGCAGCTACAACTCATTCGTGCCACCGCAACGGTTTTACCAGCACAACATGCGAACAGGTCTGTGTTCAGGGTCAGACCTAGTTGAATATACGGCGGCTCCAGGAAGCGTTCAGAGCCCTCCACTTCGCTGCGCTGCAGATTGAATTTGAGATGGATAAAACTGCCCATGTAGCCGTCAGTAAAGTCTGTAAAGGCACCACGGTCGGTCACCGGCATTGATAGGCTGCTTGTGTAAAGGAAGGTTACCTGTTGTAGCACTGATGCTCACTAGAAACTATGTCAGTCACAACTTTCCAGAGTCCAAAGCGACGTCCTCAGACGTCTTGTCCTGTGCGACCAACAGTCTTAAGAATAAAAGACGAGGAAACCAGAAAATATTCACGTCTCCTGTGGAAAAAAATAGACGATCAAAATAGTTTCTGTCAGTCGACTAATGGCTGCAGCTCTATATCCCTGTGTGTGTGTGTGTGTGTTTACTCAGACGCGCTGATGTGTTTCGATATGAACCAGTCGTACCTGTCCTCCGCAGGCATCAGGTGTGACAGTGAACGATGAGGTCATCAGGGTGTTTAACGACATGAAGGTGAGGAAGTCTTCGACCCAGGACGAGGTGAAGAAGAGGAAGAAGGCGGTTCTGTTCTGTCTGAGCGAGGACAGGAAGAAGATCATCGTGGAGGAGGGGAAGCAGATCCTGGTGGGGGACATCGGAGAGACCGTGGATGACCCCTACGCCTGCTTCGTCAAGCTCCTCCCCCTCAACGACTGCAGATACGGCCTGTACGACGCCACCTACGAGACCAAGGAGTCCAAGAAGGAGGACCTCGTCTTCATCTTCTGGTACGGTATTGATCCGGGAGGGTTGGGTTTACAGGATCAGTCGGTCTCTGATGCTTTGTTTGAGCTTGATCAGCTCCTCGTCATGTGACATCATGTACACTGATGACGACACACTCAGCTTTGTCTTCTTGTTTTTGATCTTTGATCAGTTATTGATTGGGCTCAGAGTCTGTATCGATCAGCCCCGACTGGTCCGAAACTCTCAGACTGACGCAGGTTAGGTCCTAGATTTTAGGATTAGTCGTCGAGACCGTTTCCACTTTCAGGGCGACGTGAGGCAGGAGGTCGTGTTCAGTGCACAGGTGACATTCTGACTCGGCGCCTGCCGTGTGCTTGGTTCTGTATTTGTCCCGTCAACTGTAGGTTTGCTTGCAGGGCTGTGGGGAGTACGGTGAACGACCCAGTGGCCCGAGGGTGAAGGTGCAGACCGCATAACCACGACCTTTTCATGTCACACCCGTCCATCTCGCCAGGGTTCCTGTCTCCGCACACTGTCAAATACAAGCAAAACTAGAAAATCTTTAGGAAAGTTTCATTTCGTTTCCCAGTGACTGTCAGATAGTGTTGATATTTTTAGAAAAACCATGTCGGGTTTCCAGTGGGGAGCTATTTTTTACACTGAGCAGCGGGTCAGCGTGACCAAATACTACATCGATATTTCCTCTCTTTCATCCACTCTGGGGTCAGTTTTAAGTTCTCTCTTCCGTCCTCGTCCTGCTGCAGGAGCGGCTCCGCTGTTTATTTAACGATACTGATGTTTAAAAGTGATGTTTTAAAGGTCAGATAAGCACATCTGGTAGGACAGGAGATAGCTCAAAAATAATATAATTTTAAAATGTTTTATTTTATTTAACTTCACTGAACTTGTGTCTCGTCATCGACATCTATTCGGCCCATTAGCACCTTCACATGTTGTGTTCTGGCTCGGGATGCAATCTGAAATGTAAAAAACCTGGTTCTTCCGTATTTACGTGACTCAGGTTTCTAATCATCTGTGCTGGACCACCGACTCCTTCACGTCAGTCTTCTATTTTTGAATCTTTTTATACAACTTCCAGTGCATTTGTTAATTCTGCGTAAAAATGTCTGAAGCCGTTTTGATGTCGCGAACAGCGGAATAGCTCTGCATTAAAAATATAACCTGCTGGCTTCCTGTAATATTGTCTTCAGAGTCCTGCGGTGTTTTCAGTTATCTCCGTAGAGAGAGGACATCAGGTCTGGACGGGATTTTGACAAACATTCGCCGTGTTTCCGCTGGGATTATTTCAGGAGGTTTTTTTACGTCCGCCGATGCGACGGCCTGCCGAGATTTGGCCCGGTGCCCGATGGCCCGTTTGACCATGGCGGGTTTTGTTGTTCGTGGGTGGTGCGTGCGTGTAGTACACCAACCTGAAGGCCGGTGTGACTTTGCAGCAGTGGGCTGCCGCTGCAAAATGTATACAGCCGAAACAGTGGCTCATTAACCAGCATTACCAAAATACTTGAGTTTTCTGCCAACAGCAGCAGATTACAGGTGTGTTTCACACACACAGCTCCCACACAGGTACAGGACGCCCAGATTAAAAGAGACACAAAGCCTCACTGAAGCAGACGTTTCAGGGGCTGCTGCTGGTGTAAAAACTTTACCACTGGGGATGAAGAGATGTTGTCTGACTCCTGTCACAGCAGATCCACACTGACTCCGCTCTGCACAGATATTATACTCAATACCACACGATTACTATTACGATGCACTAAATATTACAGGAAACCGTCAAAGAACAGCTGAGATGCAGCTTCTGTTTTATTAAAGCAGAGCTGTCCTGCTGTCAGACTGATTTAAAAAGCTTTACTAGTCTTACTGTAGTTGAATTAAATATTTACTGCTGCTGTAATATGAAGGAAAAAATCAACAGAAAGAAATACTGGATTTGATCTGCCTGGTAGATCTGGAGTGGAAACCCCTCAGGACTTCACGACTTTTCACTGAGTCTCTGTGACTTTCCAACCAGAAATGGGAGCAGTCACTTCAGACAGGGGCTCTGGCCGAGGAGCCGCATGCAGCCGGCAGTTACAATGGAAGATGTGACAGTGTCAGGTGTTGTGAGCGGTGGGTTTGCTTGAAGGTCCGCCGCCCTCAGAAAGGCGTTTTGCTTGATGTCACGTTGACTTTCATCTGCTGAAGGTGCAAAGTACCTGTGTGCTCGTCTTAAATCTCTGTACCAGCCGGAGTTTGTGACATTAAGACCAGTTTGAAGCCAGGCGTAGTCCGCTGTGCAGTTTACATAAGTGTTATGTGGGAACTTGAGGTCTTTTGCGCACACACACACACACACACTGAAACTGGACATGTGAAGCAGGACACATCTGGTGTCCAGTAGTTGAACCTGCATGTTCATAGATTCCTCTTTGTGCTGCTCCATCAGCAATGATCTCGACTGGCAACACTTGCTAGGACAATGGCAGAATATCAGCCCGTTGTCTGTCCGAGGCAGCCCTCATCACATTGCCCTTTACGCGGACGATGTACTGATTTTTATTTGTAAACCCTGCAACATCTGCAACTCATCTGCTTAGGGCAATAGAAGAGTTCAGCAGCCTATCAGGTTTTAAGAGTAGTTGGCCTAAATCTGCCTATGTACCCCTTAACTAGGCTGCCGAATCAGCTGTTCCCTCCGCAGACGTCCCTATGGTCAGAGTCATCAAACACCTCAGCCTTGAAATATTCCCCACCCCAGGACCTCGATGGTGGAGCCTACCAATCTCACTGCAAATCAGTGCTTCAGAAATCAAAATGAATTTTGTCTGTTAAGTGCTCTCTGCTCGTTTCAGGATCTCAAAGGCTGTCATGACCTCCCGGGCTCTTCTTTCTTCTTTCATTTCCAGTTTAGGGCTCATGAGCTCCCATGGGATCGGACATTAAAACAACACCCAATTCACAAACTCCTCCGCGATAGAGGAACTTGCAGGGGCTTTGTCGCTACGTTTTATAAGAACCTTCCCTCAAATAGACTTTGGAGAAAAGACGTCCCAGGGTTGAGACCTGATTTTGATTCGCCGGCCCTACTGCGGCCAAGAAATTCTGGGGGGTTCTGGGGTGGGGGTAGGGAGTGAGGGTTTTTTTGTTTGTTAGTTTTTTTTCCCTTCTGTCATTTTTATTTATTACTGTACATCATTTTTTTCCAAAAAAAAAAAGAAAACTTCAAAAATCAACAGAAAATCCATTTTCATTTCAACTATTTTGATAATGATAAGTTCTTCAAGCGAAATGCCGAATATTTGATGGTTCCAGGTTCTCTAATGTAAGAATTTTCTGCTTTTCCTTGTCTTGCATCATTTTTTTGGTTTTTGACCATTGGTCGGACAGAACAAGTGGTGAGGTCACCACGAGCTCTGACCTTTCATGGGCCGAACGCTGAAACAATCAAGAAATTGAAATTTAGATTAATTGATGATAATGGAAATAATTGATTGTTGCAGCCGGGTTCTGTGTTCCCCTGCGTTCTGACCGGGTTCTGTCGTTCCCCAGGGCTCCGGAGAACGCTCCACTGAAGAGCAAGATGATCTACGCTAGCTCTAAAGATGCCATCAAAAAGAAGTTTACAGGTGAGTCTGCCTGTCGCCTGCTGAGGTCAGAGGTCACCGGGGTCAGCCGTAGAGTCACCTCTGTCGGCCACTGATCATTATAGATTATAGATAATAGATGATTACGTCTCTGTCGGGTTCTGTTTGTGTCTCAGAGTTCAGGAAGATGCTTCTGTGGCGAGACGTCTCACTCTGTGTCTCACCTGTCGTCTCAGCATTAGTCATTAATCAGAGCCGAGAACAAACACGGCGCTCGGAAACTAGTAGCTCGGGTGTGATTGGTCGTTTGTTGGGGTGTGTTTGTTTAGCTCAAGTGTGTCTGCCGGTGTGTGTGTGTGTGTCTCTCTCTGACCCCCCAGTGACCTCAGGTGTGTCTCCTCAGGTATCAAACACGAGTGGCAAGTGAACGGGCTGGACGACATCCAGGACCGCAGCACGCTGGCCGAGAAGCTGGGCGGGAACGTGGTGGTGTCTCTGGAGGGCAAGCCGCTGTGATGTCACCGCGGCGAGCTGAGCGGAGCCAAGCCAACCGCCGTGCCATCCGGACCGAAGCATCTGACCCCACCTGAACACCACCGCTTCACCCAGCCGCTTGCTCTGTCTGTATCCATGTCCTGAAGGAGTTAGCGTCTTTAGGCCTCTTTGTTTTCTTTTTGTTTTTGTTCTTTTTGCTTTTTTTTTTTTTCCAACAAGGAGATCTCATTAACATAATGATATGCAAACACCTCCCAGTTTGTTGCCACATGACTTCTGTTCACCTGGCAGAAAACAAAACACACTACCAAACCCCAGGAAGGTTGTCTCTCTCTCACAGCCAGAGTTTTGCCAAAAAGTCGATGTGAAGGAAGCAGCCGCACGTGTCGGAGGCGAGTGACGCGCCGCGGCGCTCCGCCTCCCGCAGCACACGGGTTTTTACATATGACTTTATTTATTCTTGTAAAGTGTTGTTTCTTCTCCAGTATGTTCAAACCAGGCAGACACATTGTTAGACTATGCATTCAGAAGAGAAGAAGAAGAAGATTATGACCCAGCACTTTTTGTTGAAACATTACAGGTTGAGACAGAAAAGATCCTGACATTAAATTCTCTGTATTTATGTCATCACGCTAACGTTCGTTTACCTCAGTTTTCATTCCTGTCAGACTCACCGTCATTCTAGCTGTTTGGTCGTCGCCTTACTTTCAGTTTGAATGTAACCGTCACACCAGAGTTAGTTAGAGTGCACTTTTATTTTGTAAAGAAACACTACAGGAAGCAGATTTGACCCCAGCAGTGAGAGATGACCCCACAACGACGACAACAACAACAACAACAACAACAACACCGACGATGACGACAACAACAACAAGAACACGACGACATCTGGAGCCTTAAAGTGGAACGTTGTTTCTGAGATCACAGGAAGCCACTTTGCAATAAAAGCCTGTGGCAGATCTGACGCCTCCCCGCCTCGTCTCTGCTTCCACCAATCACAGAGCACTTTCACCCGGGGGTCGTTCACCTGGTGTTCACCTGAGATCCACGGCAGAAGTTCCACATGAACAGGTGTCAGTCATGTTCTACTTCCTGTCTGTGGGTCTCCTCCGATCTTTAAGCAGCAGTCAGGTTTTTAAACGATCCTCTGAGTGAAAACGTTCTATAACACTGAGAACGCCAGTAGAACCTCAGTGGAACCTGTGTGACGTGTACAGCCATTTTGACCCAAGTACAACTCTTGTAGAGCTCATTGGAACCAGTTCAAAGAACCCCAGTGGAATTACTGTGATCGGTCTGACCCCAGGAGAACCCCAGTTACAGGACGCTAATATAACCAGAAGAACGGTTTTGACATCACTAAAATCTCAGTAGAACCAATGTGACGCCCCCCCCCCCATAGAACCGTAATAGATCCATTTTGGCCTTAGTAGAACAAATATGTTCTGTGAGATACTAATTGACAATAATTAGAATGAGTGCAATCCCATTATGACCTCAGGAAAAAACCTTCTTGGAATCACTACAAATCCAGGAAAAAACCTCATTACAACCAATGATTTCCATAGTAAAACCCCGTTATAAGCTCCAGTTGAAACCAATGGGACCAGTATGACTTGTGTTGAATCCTATTGAACCATTGAAACTCAGTGGAACAGTTGCATCATGTAGAACCAATAGAACCACCGTTAGATCCACTATGACCCCTTTAGAAGTTGAATAACCTCATTAGAACTGCAAGTAGAAACAGTACAGCCCCATTTTAACCAGTATGAAAGCAGCAGAACCTCATTAGAACTGCTACAGGCTGAGAAACCCAATGGAACCAGTATGACCTCAGTAGAGCCTCATTACAACCAGTATGATGAGATCAGAGTAAATGTGACCCTGGTAGAACCCTGTTAGAACTAGTTTACGTCGGCACAATGTTGCTAGAGTTGGTATATTTGGGGAACTCTGTTGGAACCGGTATGACCACGGCAGAACCCCATTAGAACCAAAATGTACCCAATAAAACCAGTTTGACCTGAAGAGAATCAAATTAGAACCATTACAAAGTTGGTAGAACCCCATTAGAATCAGAATGAAATGGGAAATAATGTTGAAATAGATAAATATACAAACCTCTAGGTAAACAGCTGACAGCGGATCTGGATCTTCCATAAAACTGGGGTGTGTTTTTCACCTTTAGAGACCCTGCAGACAGAATCACAGGGTTCTCGAATCAGAGTTTGATTTGGTAGAACAATGAGACGCTGTCAATGTGATTTTACTCGTCCAGCTCTCTGATCGGGCCTTAAACCCAAGGCAGCAGCTGAGCGTCGGCTCCATCGGCACAAACCCGACCTGTTTGTAAAGATCCCCAAGTTTCCAAAGATCCCAAATCTTTCGGGCTGATTTCTGGGTAAATGTGTGTGAACGAAGCAGCAGACGTGTAAAATAAATGGTGCAGATATTAAGAGGCTTCAATGCGGAGCTGCAACAACGGGACGTAAAACGTACGATGGTCAGGGAGTGGAAGATCCGACCGGAGCAAACAACGCATCAGCTGAGTTTCACTTCTGGTTTTCCCCCTGCACCACCATCAGCGGCATCAGTGGTTTCCATGGAAACGAGCCTCAGACTGACGGAGGTTAGTCTGGATCACTTTATAGGCCTAAAATCAGCCCCAGACTTATTCAGTGGTTTTTACAGATAGTAGATCAGTCTGAGACCAACCCAGGCCTGGATTAACTCTGACGGACTCAGTCCAAATCTGTTAGACCGGTCTAGAGTGAGTCCAGGCCGGTCTAATGGACGTCAGTTCTCAGTTCCTGAGTCCAGCGGCTTCAGGATCTGAATGAATGAAAGCTGTAAATTCCTGCCCATAAAAGGTCTGAAGCTGCAAAAGC
Organism: Xiphias gladius; assembly: GCF_016859285.1. Lineage (NCBI taxonomy): Eukaryota > Metazoa > Chordata > Actinopteri > Istiophoriformes > Xiphiidae > Xiphias > Xiphias gladius. Next base: position 27,170,388 of record NC_053409.1, read on the forward strand.
ATCCAGCGAGTCCAGTGTGACTCAGACCAGAACCAGGTTTGTGCGTCCTGCACGTGTTTACCACCGTGACTCAGCAGCTGCCGGTTCTGCTGCAGTCACATTAGAACACGTCGTCGTTTAAAGCAGAACCGAGCAGAAACACAGACAGTGGAAGCTGCTGACGCACCGATCGGCTCCGGAGAATCTGATCCTCCTGCTGCTATTTCTGGACCACACATGCCCCAGCGTCCTGTCAGCAGCGTCCACAAAAGGACAGGCTGGAGACGGGCGACACTACGTCTGTACAACAGCCACACGACGGCTACACAACTGTACAACAACTACACAACAGACCAGCTGCCGATAAACATTCAACAGAGGAGGCATGGAAGCCCAGATCTGCCAGGACCAAAAAAAAGAGAGGCGTCGGAAATGATGATCATAGAAAATGAGGCAGAGTCAAACCGGAGTCAATGATTTACACTGACTCGTCGGTCAGACGCTTTTATCCAAACACTGAAGCTTCAGCTCACATTTACACCTATAAATTCTACCGCTTATCAAAAAAACACTCGTGGTAAATGACAGCATGTCTCTTCATTTTGACCCAAAAGACCTGAAACTGCAGGAAATAAAAACCAAAAATCTATCAACCGATTAACCCAGATCTGTCAATAGAGACGTCATTAGTCTCATGTTAATATTAACAGCAGCAAATTAATTAGTACATTAGAGGGAAAGTCACGTACACTTTATAATGTATTCTTAATCAGGGGCTTTTCAAATTGAGAGGTTTTTAAGTCGTGTCATTTTCGCCTTCTTTAATAACTAAGCACCAAACAGTTTGGTTTTCAGGGATAAATTAACAACAACAATAATAATAATACATTTATTTGGTATAGCACCTTCCGCAGAACTAAAATCCACAAAGTGCTAGGGGCTTCCCCCTGCTTCCAGTCTTCGTGCTAAGCTAAGCTAAGCTAAGCTAGGCTAAGCTGATAGCAGTCTATCCATCTCACTTTCTCTTTTCACACCTGTTCAGTGAATCGGATCAAACCAGATACGTTCCAGTGCTGTCAGATTGGACTGACAGATGGAAAGTTTTATAGGAAGCAGGGAGCATCGTGTAACGGTGGACTCTGCAGCTTCAGCCTTGCTTTGTTTTTGTTTGCTACCCTATACTTTTGTAACACTTTGGGAAATTAAGTACGCAGAATTATCTGTGATCAGCTCCTGTTCTCAGCGTAGCCGTGGACGTTCAGACAACTGTCACTGGGTCACTGTGACACTGAAGGAAACTTAAAAACAGGAAGATTCTGAATGAAGTTCTGCAGCTGTGAGGAGTCTGCTTTCTCTGATGTCTAACTGGATTTATGGACCTTTGTCAGAGATCACGACGTCCTCAGGAAGTGGACGTCACACGGAATCCCATCAACACGTGTTTCATGTCTGTGTGTTCAGACTTGACTGAGTTATGGCACAAATTGCAGCAGTGTGTCTCTGTTTTGAAGTATCCTACATTAATTGTTTCCATGAGCTGTGTCACTGCTGCAGCTGCTTATCGTGTTGATCAGCTGCCAGACCACAGTAACTAACTTCCTGTCGTTTTTAGATCACCTGTTTACACCTGTCCCTGTCCCCTGCCGCCCTATTGGTACAAAACGTGCCCAAATTATAACATCAAAGAAAAAGTAGCCCAGTTGGGCTGGAAACCACCTACTGTGGCAACACTGCCTGCCCCCAGACCGCGTGCTGAGCTACGCGGAGCTAACACATCCTGACCTGGAGTGTCGGACAGGCAGGATGGAGCTTTGCTCAGGAAGCCAACAGGATGTTTGACCTGATGGAGAGAGAAGAAGGAAACACACACACACAACTAATGGATTAAATCCTACTCCTCTTTGACTGCAGGTCGTGACTGATTCACACTTCTCTGTCCCGTCTGTGATAAACCAGGCGCGGTAGGACAGGTGAGGTAAAGAGGAAGTTTACTTGGTGTTCTGACACAAGATCAGCAACAGGTGACGTGTTGACTGAGCTTCCACGTCTGAAACGTGGGAATCCGTCTGCCGTGCTCAGTGGTGGAAAGTAACTGAGTACATTTACTCAACCCTGTGGTTAAGTACAGTTTGGAGGTACTTGTACTTAACTTGAGAATTTGATTCCACTGCAGCGAACGAGGGAAGATACTGTACTTTTTACTGCTCTACATTTTTCTGATAGCTTCATTTTTTGGCTTGTGACGCCTCATATTAAATCAAACAGTGGTTTTCAGGTCATTTCCCTGTAGGGTCTCCTGGGCCTCCACAGGCTGCGTGATTTAAACTGAACTCAACTTCCCAGAATTCCTCAGGTCTCCCACCTGTACCTGAACTCTGCCCATGGACCCAACGACCAGCTTCCCTAAGTCAATGTGGCCCGGACCACCTCCGAATGTGGTCTGAGACCCCGTTTACACCTGCGCGTGGACAGCGCTAAACACAAGTGTAAACGGCCAGCGAGACGCATTGTGATCCGGTCCCTCAGACCACTTACCGAAGTGGTCTAGGACACATTTGACCACACGTCTTTTGGAGTGTAAACACTTATGTGTCCAGATATGTCCCTGACAAGGACGCTAGAGGACGTCCTGGACACTTTAGAGACGCATGATAGACAAAGGTATAAACAGTGATGTGTCCCACCTGTCCACTTGTGTTCGGATCCCCCAAGACGCATGTGAATTCCAGGTGTAAGAAGTACTTTTACTGTGATACTCTAACCACATGAAGTACTTTTACTGTGATACTCTAACCACATGAAGTACTTTTACTGTGATACTGGGACTACAGGAAGTACTTTTACTGTGATATTCTAACTAGATGAGGTACTTTTACTGTGATACTCTACTGTAACTACAGGAAGTACTTTTACTGTGATACTGGGACTACTCGAAGCGGATAAAACCCACGTGCTCTCAGTGAAGTAACATTCTCAGTGCAGGAGTTCTACCTGTAATAGAGTATTTCTACAGTGTGGTACTGGTACTTTAAAGTATCCCAGTGCTTCCTCCACATGCGCAGAAAGGGTTAAACGCTGTCATTGAAGAGACGGATTCATGTGACTCTGTGTTTGCACAATAGCAGAAACAGCAGATAATCCTGAAGTCCCGATCAATCAGTGACTCGATCGATCTTCATTTATTGTCCGAGAGGATTTTGTTCTGAGCCAGTTGACACCTTTTCTCTTTCTCTGCGTCTGAGGAGAAAACCAGACGCAGTGACTCAGTCAGAACAACCTTGTTTTACTGGAACATTTTAACATTTATATCAAGCAAGTTTCCTAAAGTATCTCTAAAAATGTGAAGACAAATGTACAATAAACACACTTTCAAAACACGTGGAAAAAGAATATATTCTAAAAACAATATCATTACATTATTATTATTATAAAATATAATTTATCATGATATAATCATTTAAAATGATATAAAAACAACTGCTGTTTCCATTCAAATTGATCCTGTTAGAGCAACATCTACAGAATTACTTTGGGGTTTTCCCTAAGTTCTGCATCTTTTTTCTCATAAGGAGCAGAAGAGAACCACCATCAGACATATTATCACTGTCCTCAGAAACCCAATGATGTTATTGATCAGGGCTGGAGGCTTGGTGGAAGCACACGTGTGTGTTCTCTCCCACAACTGTGGTCAACAACCCGTTTCCATAAGGAAAACAAATGAATACAGTTCATAACCATAAAATCTCCCTCTTCCATCCTCCTGGGGAGGAGGGACGTGGTGGACGTGTCCAAGAGCTGGACCCTGACACCGGCTGCACGGACTGAGACCCGAAGATGTTACGCCGCCAGTGTAGACTAAGCCCCCACCGCTCCACAGGCCCCACGTCCAGAGTCCAAATTCTCCTCCGCCTGCCGAAAGGAAACACCTGCGCATGTTCTTACTGCCGAGGTAGTGTTTTGTTTCTGAATCCGTGGCACCGAGGTCTTAAGTTATGGAAGGGAAACGGAAATTTCTCGGCTTTGTTGAATGAACTTCCCTGAAAATTCACCCTTTTCCATAAAGAGTCTGGGCAGAAACACTGGGACCAGTACAGGTTGTGGAATTAACGGTTTTATTAAATGGGACAATTATTTAATGGGACAATGATATATTGTCGGGGGGCACCAGAGAACTCCATTACCCCGAAGTCCCCCGAAGTCAGTCAGCGGAGTTCTGGCTCCTCCTGCTGGTCACCGAGCTGAACTGCAGGCATGTAATTATCCCCACAAATACACAGCGGTGGAACCGTACGTAAATACGATTTTAAAGACTAAGATATTAAACCTTTTACTGCACTGTATTTACTGTAATGCTATAGTTACTAGTTACTTTACAGATTCAGATTAACTATACGAAATATAAATGCATTTAAATGCAACTCATGTCGTTAAAACGGCTCCACATTTAGCAGCTGCGACTCTAAAGTGATGAACACATGAACGCATCAGTCGTTAGGATCCAGCAGTGCAACACTTTTTTAAAATTCTGAATGCAGTACTTTTACCAGTGAGTATTTTTAAACTGTGACATTGGTATTTTTACTCCAGTACAGGATCTGAGGACATTTTCCTACACTGCAGTTCTGCATAATGAGTACTTTTGCTTCTGGTACTTCAAGTGCATTTTCCTGGTAATACTTCAGTATTTTTACTTGAGGTATATTTGAACGCAGGACTCTTACTTGAGTATTTCTACACTGTTGTATTAGTACTTTTACTGAAGTAGACGATCTGAGTAGCTCTTCCACAACTTCAGATTCATAAAATAGTTTATTATGATTGCCTGTATCTTTGGTTTATCTTTGTATTAAAGCAGCCAAACCTCTTTATACTGTTAATTTGTCTGAATTGTGAATAAGATATCGCTACATTTTAGTCCTGTGTCCTGTCTGTTTTGTAAAACCTTTATAGGAATGTTTACAGCCTTGTTATATGTAAATGCACCCGTCAGCCACAACATTAAAACCACCGGCCTAATAATGTGTATGTCCCCCTCGAACAACTACCATTTTTTTGGTTTTGATTCAGACTTTTAAAATTGACTTAGTTTTGTGTACTCTTTTTGAATCAGATTTTTATATTTACTGTGATCTAATTTTAAAATTAAATCAGATTTTTTAAAATATATTTGTTCTGTTTTAATAAAAAAAATTTAATCTGATGTTTATTTTAAGTTGTATGTATTTTATTTTGGAATCCGAATTTTACGTTTCATTTTTTATACATTTTTGTTTTTTTAATATGATCTTTATTTATTGATTTTTATTTCATTTGTTTTGTACCTCATATTTGTTATTTATTAATTTTTATCTAATCTTTGTTTTAATTTTATTTTCATTCACTTTTTGAATCTTTATTTTCAGTTCTTTTTTTTTAATTTTAGCATTTTATTCTGGTTGATGACGTTTGACCGTGGTGACGTCTCACCACTTCCTGTCTCCACCCGTTGGCAGCCATGATGGTGGGTCTACGGTTTCTCTCTCTTTCTCCCTCTGGTTGTTTGTTTGTTTGTTTTTGTTGTCTCTGTTTTAGCCCCGTTTCTTTTATGGCGGGCCGCGGTGAGCGGCTCCGGTGCTCCGGTGGCCGCGCTGTTGTTGTGTTACGGTGGGTGTGTCGGTAAACTAACGGCTCTGCGCTCTCTCTGTCTCCGCAGCAGGAAGGGCTGGACGACGGACCCGACTTCCTCTCCGAGGAGGACCGGGGAGTGAGTGCTCACTGATTACCTGTCTGTGCTCACCTGTCTGTGCTCACCTGTCTGTCTGGGGTCTGTCCGGCTCGGCTAAAGCGGCTAGTTAGCCTTAGCTCGGGGTTCGTAGCCGGGTTAGCCGTCTCTGCTAATGTTAGCTCCGTGCTAACGGTGTGTTAGCCTCGGTCAGCGGTGGTTAAACTGGTTTTCCCGACTCAAGAGTCCAGACCGGGACACACCTGTGGGCCGTTGGCCTCACCTGCTCACTCCGTTACACCTGGCTAACAGGTGGAGCTGAGGCTAACTAGCACATAAGAAGCAGCTGATCAACGTGATGTTAATGAGATGGTTAAACATCAGACTGTCACCTGACTGTCTCTCACACACACACACTTCGACCTTGGTCACTTTTGGGGACATTACAGAGACTTGCATTCATCTCCCGAAGAACCATCTTAACCACAATCTTAACCACTGACCCAAAAAACAGCTTTGTCCCGGTTGGGGCCACGGCTTTTTTCCGCCAGTTGGACAAGTCGTCCCCAGTTAACTGGTCTTTAGTCCGAAAATTGTCACCAAAAGTAGCCTATGACAGACAGACACACACACACACACACACACATTCTGATGTTAACCGGGTAATTTGCTTCGGTTCAGATGTGAAAATGTCAGTGGAAAAAAAGAACAGAGTGAGACATCCCCAGTGTGAAACCAATCTGTGTGACTGGTTTGACTGGGAAAACACGACAGCTGGCCCAGTTACAGACCAACGGCCACTGTGTTGAGCCTGTTCCAGTGGTGGGAAGTACTTGAGTGTTTCCACCACATTTATCTGACAGCTGCAGTTACAAAACACACACCTCCACCCAAACCTCCAGCAGCTCCGTTCACAGTGGTGGTTATTACAATAATACAATAAACTTTATTTATAAAATACTTTTCTCAAAAAAATCCCAAACTGCTTCACACAAAAATGACGAAAAAACAGAAATAAATAGAAACAAACAAAAAGATCATCAAACACCGCAGGCTAAAATAAAGTTAGACAAAACCCAACAACATGTTGAATAATCATAAACACTTTACTCTAAAAGAACATTTAAAGAGGGGATTTAAAAGATGCCTGTCTGATCTCAGTCGTGGTTTTATGTCCGGGGTCTGTAACAGCAGAGACTCCCAAAAACCCAAGAATAACCAGCAGGGCCGCACCCACTGATCGAAGGGAGGGAGGGAGATCCACAGGTACTTTATTAATCCCAAAGACCATTTAGGCATCCAGTAACATATTCAGTAAAGATAATACGAACCAGAGCAAGCCAAACAACTGAACTAATAACAACTAAGGCAATGAGAGTTAGTGATAACAATAGTAGTCAGTAAACCCGGATCCTCGTCCTGCAGGTCATAGTGGTTCATCTAGAGTGTCCCAGCTGGACCCCCCCTGGCAGCATTTAAACCTGCACAGCAACGCTCCCTGTAATCTCTTCCAGTCTGAGCAACTTGATTTCAACACGTCACTCAAATGCTTACATCTGAAAATTAGCAACGACTTCAATACAGGTTTTTAAACACGGGACAGTTTTCTACATGAATTTGTGAACCTTGAAATGACCCTCTGGGAATTTCAAAGAAGGGCGTTCAGACATCCAAAAATCAGATAGATAGTTTTCAACCAACAATATTTAGATTCTAGAAATACAGTGTTACTTAAATTTAGATCTGTAATTTCATAACATTTAAATCATTACGGCCTTTCTTTGTTTCCACACTGGACATGAAGCTGAATGTACCAGAACAAGTTGTGTTTAAGCTTCTCTGGACTGAAGTCTTCTTTCTTGATGTGCTTAAAGTCTGGTTTTCCGTCATTTTATGTGTCACCTGGAACTGGTTATTAAAATAGTCTAAGGGTCACATATTTTGTCACTCGCCTCAGTGATATCGGACTCTGCAGATCCACACGTAGGTTGTATTATCACTGTAGCAGCTTACTGCCCCTCAGTCTGATGCAGGTGGATGGTCCCATGTTTGTGTTAATCACCTGAATGTCTGCTGATCAGAGGCTGTGTTGCATCATGGGTTATGTGGTTTCTGTCCTCCTGCAGTCGCGGGCGGTGAACGTGGATCTGCAGACGGACGCCACGCTGCAAGTCGACATCTCCGACGCCCTGAGCGAAAGAGACAAGGTCAAGTTCACTGTCCACACCAAGGTGAGAGAGAGACACACGGAACAAAGCGCCGCACAGATGCTGATGTTTGCGTTTTGCTGTGAATCGTCACCTCCGTTAGTTCAGAGTCTGAGTGAAACTGAACACGTTTCCGGTGACGGTGAAGCAGAGGCGTTAGTGTCGATCACAGCGGACAGATGAAGTTTTTCACTCTTCAGACACTCGTCTGACACGAATGACGACACAAACCAATAGTGACCAATAGTGAAAGCGCTGCAGCAGGAGTCGATGTTAAGTCGGGTTCAGACGACACGATAATAGGCCGACCAGACAGGTGAAGGGTGTCAGGAAGCAAAATGGGCGTTTTGTCCCGTGTAGCGTACCACAGTGGACGACAACCGACGTCCTGACAAAGGCCAGCATATCAGAGTTCTTTCACCTTCTCTCGATATTTTCCACGACTCGTTCCGTGACGATGACCAATAGGAGCACAGAACGCTCTTCTGCACACACACTTGTAAACACGGCGGAGCGGAATAGGATGAATGTTGGTGCTGTTAGGTGGAACTGTTCAACAGAGGAAAGGTTTGTGGGGATTTGACGACAACACGACCGCCTCTCTGACGTGTCCTTTCTGCCCGTATCACACCACCTCGGCGCCTTTGTTTCCTTACATTGTTCCCCGAAGTCGATGGTGAAAGACGGCGAGCCACGATTGGTCGGGGACCAACGTGTAGTCTTACATGTCTCACGACCAGGTCGCGACCAGAATTCAGGACGATATAATGGTCTGAGCTGACACCGTGATGATCTTATCAGACAGCAATATTGTGTAGGTTGAACCCGGCATCAGCTTCTGATTTCAACCATCAAACTCCGTCATTTCTGTCTCTGTCATCAGAAGAAACAAATCATTTCACAAAAAACCTGAAACACATGCTGGTGCAACAGTGGAATCATCCGAGAAGCTGACAGCGGTCAGCGGGTGGAGGCCCACCATCGGCCCGCTGTAGGCCGCCCGCTGCGTCATTAGCGGGCCCGGTCGCTCTGAATGTAAACAGGAGGATTTAATAACAATGGAGATTTGTAAAAGTAAAAATAGATTTGTGGAGCGGAGGATTGTGTCTGAGTTTGTTGCTGGAGCAGCTGAAAACAGCTCAGAGCAGAGAAGACGTCCAACTGTTAAAACTGCTTTAAAAAACAGCTTCTTCTTTTTTTTTTTTTTGATTATCACATAAAACATTTCAAAGTTCACTGTAATACCATATAGAATTGAATTCAAGCTTCATTATATACCTCATACTGTGCCTCATAGTTCCGTATGTAACTTGGTGTGTGGAAGTATGAGGGAAATCCAAATAGAATAAATACAAATCTAATTTTCATACTACAAAAAGAGAAATTTAAGAATTATACACAAAACAACTGTACTTATGATGAACTGACAAACTCACAGTTTATTAATTTAAAGCCTCTAAAATGGCTCAAATCAGTTTGGGGCCACAACTAACAATTATTTTCATCATTGATTGATCTACAAATTAGTTTGGATTAATTGGTTTGGCTATAAAATGTCAGAAAAGTGCCTGCGATGATTTTCCAAGCGGAAATGATCTCTGTATGATCAGAGAGCCACAGTGACGTTAGTATGACAGGGTCCAGGATACTGTCGGTTTTTCGCCTGATGTCAAATAGGACGTGTTTTGTAAAAAGAGTCGAGCACAACGAGCTTCTTTACTCTGCCGTTTTGTTTTCAGCTGTAGTATTTGCGTAATTACCCTTTTTTTTATATACTTTCTTACCTCATTGTCTCTGTTATTGATTGCAGATCGACGTAAACTTGAATTTTGATGACTGTATTTCCAGCGTATGAAAGGTTTTACAGGATTTCTTGGACAGATTTCTTGGTAAAAGCCTAAAAAGTGAAACTCTTTACCTACATCACAGTGTTACACACAGGTTTACAGTGTGAGGTTGTACTGTACTGAGGTTTATATGATTTTAACTGACACTGAGGGGATTCTCCTGGTGAAACAAAGTAAACTAAGTTTCCACCTATAACCTGGATCAGTCTGTAGCTCGAACTGATGCAGAGCTGCCTGTTAAGGTACCGAGCTACTTCCAGAAATTAAAAAAATATACTTGTCGTTTTGTGATTCACAGTAACAAACATCAGGTCATTTTTAAAGGAGGAGAAACTCTCAGATGTCACTTCTAATTTAACTTGATGTAGATATAAAAAGACCAAACTGACCACATGCTCTACACTCGCATCTGGAATTTGGAATAAAAATAAAAATTTCTGCGAGTTAATATTAGAGAATTCATTGAATTCCTTGGGGAAAAAAAAAGACATAAATCCAAAAACAAAACAGTCGACTACATTGATTCGGGCTCCGGATCAATGTGTAAGACATTTTGAAACCGAAAACAACACATCCGTGTTCCGTCAGTCAGTCTCATCGGGGTGATGTTATTCTTGTTTCCACAGAGCACGCTCCCCAACTTTAAGCAGAACGAGTTCTCAGTGGTTCGACAGCATGAAGAGTTCATCTGGCTGCACGACTCGTTCGTGGAAAACGAAGACTACGCAGGATACATCGTAAGACTGGGAACTGGATCCGCATCGGAACCAGCCTTCAGAACCCAACCTTAGAGCAGTTTAACACATGAAAACACAAAGTATAACCAACAATAGGGAGCATTGTGTTAGTGGACGTCTCCCAGTCTGAGTCTTGTTGTTGATGTCGTTGTAGATCCCCCCCGCCCCCCCCAGACCAGACTTTGATGCATCCAGAGAGAAGCTGCAGAAGCTGGGGGAAGGAGAAGGATCCATGACCAAGGAGGAGTTCACCAAGATGAAGCAGGAGCTGGAGGCGTGAGTCAACACTAACTAACTAACGCCATCAGTTACGATCAGTTCTTTTACTGTCAACTGAGACACAATCACCACGCTGCCTGCAGAGGTGTGACCGCTGTGTGTTTTCACTCAGAGAGTACCTGGCCATCTTTAAGAAGACCGTCGCCATGCACGAGGTCTTCCTGTGCCGCGTGGCGGCTCATCCTGTCCTCAGGAAAGACCTCAACTTCCACGTCTTCCTGGAGTACAACCAGGACGTGAGTAGCTCTAGACTTCTATTAGAGTTTCAGGTTTTAACATGAAGAGGTCTCGTATTTACCAAGCGTCTCAGAATCGCTCCTAGGAATCGAGGTAAGAGCCAATCCGACGTTTTCGGTCCGGATACGGATACTGATACCTGGGCTTTGGGTATCGACCGGTGCGGAGTACAGACCCGAGACCAGTGTTTGTTTAGTAAGCTGTGTGCCTCACTGTGTCTGAGGCAGCGTCGGGCTTGACTTAGACATTGCTTTCCTAACATTGTAAAACTAAATGTAACAAATAAATACATTGGTTATGTATTATTAAAATAGTAAAGAATCGTGCCGCAGCAACTCGGTAAAAAATCTTCAGATTTGACAGGAATTACGATTCAAGTGTGAACCTTTTAATTCAGCAACTAATCGATCAGGAATTAAAGTTCCAGTACAAAACAATACAACTGGGTCTAATGAGAACAACATGTAAACATGAAATCACAATTAAGTCACAAACTACTGCAGACAGACTCGAGGAATTGAATCACAGTTCGCACCGGTAGTTTAAACAGGTAACGCGGTGGAAGCAAAAGGCTCAAAATAAGCAGGAGTCAGAATCCAGCCGACCCTGAGTTTGTGACGCCCTCCATGCCGGGCCTGCCGGCGCGCCGCCGACGCACGGCGTGGCACGTAGACGGAAACGTAGAGTGACATAGAATTGAATTGGATAGGTCGCCCCTTGTCACCGATACCTGTTAAAGCTATCTGCGTCCGTCTCGGGCTGGTGCGTCCCTATTAACCTGTCACCTGACACCCCCTCCACTGTTACAGTGCCTGAAAAGAATGCAATCCAAACACAAATGTTGCTGTTCTTCAGCCCATCTGATCACAGTCGTAACCCTGGTCTCCTTTCGAAGGAAACTCTTTACATTTTACAACCAAAATGTCAGACTGAGCAGAAGAGACACAACCACGGTTGAAGTGTCAGTTTTTCATAGCATAAAAAAGGGAACAAAAGGCCTGTAGTAGGAGCTTTGGTGTCGAAAACAGTTCGGAGCCACAAGTCTGAATCAAATCTGTGTCAGCAGCTGTTACAGTGAAATGGATCCTAAAATGCTCTGCACAGAGAGAATCAGGAGACTTAGAGCTTTCAAACAACATAGAATTAGTCCAGTTTGTGTAAAGACCGAGTTCGGTACAGACCTAAACACACAAATCACGCAAATTAAACAAAACATGCAAATTAAAACTGTAGCCAAGGTGATGTGACTCAGATGTGAGAAGTTTCCTGTCAGCTGTGTCCAACCACATCTTTTTTCAGTGCTGCATCTTGCATGTAATGTTGAGTTTTGCATTTGCACCGGTGATTAATTAGTTAAAAACCCTCTGTTTATACCGTTATGAGCTTGGATTGTTGTACTTCATGTCAATAATGCAGGTGGCATCCAGTCAGGGGGACATGGTTGTGTTTAAAATAAGGTTCAGTTCACTGTCACCGAGGAATCTCGAGTTGTGCACATTATCACGAGGAGGCGCCGGAAGAGCTGCTGGTGTCACAGCTGCGTTTTCCCCGTTACACTGAGCTTAAGGTCGTGGCGACACTGGTGTCTGTGGACATTCTGTGTTTTCCTCTGCATCAAGTACAAAGTCAGTCGCAAAAATAACTGTTTTCAGTCAAAATCCTGTCTTTGAATAAGCTCATTGTCACCAAGGTTTCTGTTTGTCCACCTGAACTCCGTCTCCTGCAGCTCCCAACAGCGATTTCCTAAGTGGAGAAAGTTGATAAAATGATTTTGCTCCCATTCCTTAAGGTAGGACCAATCACTTGGCTCTTATTTTCTGATCCCAAGTGTAAAACCTGCTCATGTGTGTTGTGAACATGAGAGCTGAGTAAATATTAGCTGTTGACACAAGAGCTGGATCTTTTCTGAACACAATTTTACTTTTGTTTCAGTTTCATACACTGAAACAAACAGATTGAATATAGCCTCGGATGTGTGCATTACAACTACAACTTCTGGGTGTGTGTGCACTATAATATACATGCACACGGTATGTTTACATGCAGACATACATGAATACAGTAGTTTTAAGCGTGTAGACAAAAGGAGCTTATTAAAAGACAAATGTTGAAGTTCTTTACAGACGGATGAAAAGGTCTGGAAGAAAGATGAGGTCATGCAACAGGAAGGTAAATGTTAGACAGGTGAGGGGGAGAGGTATGATTTCTGAGGTCTTTCAGAGTTTGTTACACACCTGTGAAATGAACAAGGGCGGTGCTAACTGATTACAGCAGGTGCTGGAGGTGTAACAGAACTCAGCGGCTCTGTGATGAAGCTTTTATGAAGAAGCTCTGGGTTCACCTCATTGTGTGGTTTCTCGAACGTACCTGGACTGAATCAAATACGGGGGAATATATTGTGTTTGGGTCTCGGGTCGTTGATCAGACGTGACCGCCGAGAATGGTAGAGTCTAAATGTAACGTCATTTAAAAAGTGGTTAGATGTTATTAGTTAGAACAAAGGTTAGTGTTAGTAAAAAGAAGAAAATGAGAATTATAAAGGAATATGGAACAAATCTAATCAGTCTGTTGGATTGTGTTTGTTTTGCCTTCCGATTGAGTAAATAACATGGTGGTCCAGGTGCATTATAGGAAAGCTGAAAAACCAGTCCATAATGGCTTCATGTCAAATTTCATTTTCAAGAGAAAACAAAAAGAAATGTTAAAGCTTTTCTTGTCCTATTGCTTGTTGTCTTCGCATGGATGTGATTTTGTGTAATTTAAATTTTTTAGCGTTTAAAAAAACCTTTTTTTTTTTAAAAAGGAAAGAAATGTGTAGTGCGCCTGCTGCATGTACAGTCCATGTTGTTGTAGTTATTTGTGACCGTTGACTTTTTCTCTCTGACAGCTGAGTGTTCGAGGGAAGAACAAGAAGGAGAAACTGGAGGATTTCTTTAAGAACGTGGTGAAGTCGGCCGACGGCGTCCTGGTGGCCGGAGTCAAGGTGACAGCGCTGAAACCAGAGCTCAGAGCTTCTCCCCGAGTTTTGTAGTGTCACATCTGTCCTCCTCTGCCTGATTTATCTGATGTTGGTTGTTCTTCTGTCTGTGTTCCAGGACGTGGATGATTTCTTCGAGCATGAGAAGACGTTTCTGTTAGAATATCACAACAGAGTGAAAGATGCTTCGGCCAAATCTGACAGAATGATTCGCTCGCACAAAAGTAAGACTCAGGCTCAGTTTGTAACTTGCAGACAATTAGAATGAGCATTTCGATGTGCGGGTGGGACGGTTCATGGGGATGATAAAACATACTCACTCACTTACATGGTATCTGCAGGACCTGGAAAGTCTTAAAAAGCATTGAATTCAGTTCCCTACCTTCCTTAGACGTTATTAAAAGGTCTGAAATGTGACGAACCACAGTGTTAAATCTTGTCTCTCGGCAGCTGCAGGCTGTGACATGAGATGTGACGCGTTTGTGTCTGTGGCCGCTGGTGTCAGGAGACGTCCTCCGCCTCTAAACTAACAGTGGAGTTTCAGTCAAACAATGTCACTGCTGCTGCTACGGGAGGAAGGTCCTCAGCTCACAGGGACAAGTCAAGATGCTAGAAGAGAAAACTTCAGCAAACTTAAATGAATTCATCATTTTTAATTAGTTAATCCTTCCATCCTATGTGTGAGTGTGTGAGTTAGGTATAGATTTTATCGTGTCTGTCTTTTCTCAATCAACCGTTCTGTTTTTAATCTGTCTCTCACAAGTCCAACGTCCTTGTGGGACAGACACAATGAGACACAGTTGTATTTTACTGTCGGAGGCCAAACTCGAAGTCCTAACATGATCGAGAGCGCAGCTGGTGGGACTCAGACCTGTGAATGAAGCAACAGTTTGAAACGGTGTGTGTGCTTTTGTTCAGACGCTGCAGATGACATCAACAGAATCGCCTCGTCTCTCTACACGTTAGGAACGCAGGACTCCACAGACCTCTGCAAGTACGAACTGCAGCGAACATCACAACGCGTCTAAACACAAACGCGAATATTTATGACAGTCAGTTTAGTTTGGTCGTTCTGAGGTTGTTTCATTCATTCAGTGGTTGAGTCAGGGTGTCGGCATGATGGCATCAGTTCCTCCTTGTTGATCTGTTTCTTGTTTCTTCTGTTTCAGGTTTTTCCTGAAAGTCTCGGAGCTTTTTGAGAAAACGAGGGTATGTTTGTTTTTCATGTCACTGGACCTGTGAAGCCCTGACCTGGTGATGATCAGTCTGTTTTCTGTGTCCACGCTGAGCAAAATTGAAACTTCACAGTCACACTTAAAAAAGAATCTCACCTGATGCTGATAAAGGTTCACATCCGTAGACTCGTGTCCGTTATTCAGGCAGGGAGACGTGTGGAGGACGCGTGCAGTGTAGTTCTGTCTGAAGTCCAACAGTCCAACAGTCCAGAGTCAGCGTAGCTGAATATGTGTCTGTCTTCAACCAAATTAATGATACTGGTAAAAAAAAAAACCCTGTTAGGAGCCTGTTCTGTTTAAGATCTGAGCCTAATTTAAACCTGTGTTGTCTGGAACAAAATCACGTGGTCTCCTAAAACAGTTGAATCTGCGGTAGAGTTTGAACCAGCTGTCGTGTCCTGTAGAAATCACCCCCTCATCCAGATGTTCTCTCCACTGATTCTTCAGCTTCTGTTTGTTGTTGTTTTACAGAAAATTGAAGCTCGTGTTGCGGCAGATGAAGACCTGAAGCTCGCAGACCTCCTGAAATATTACCTGAGAGAGTCACAGGCTGCAAAGGTCCGTCTGCTCACTGACAGTCGAAGCATCAGTCCTGCCTTTTCTTGTAGTCATTAAATCCCTTGTTTAGACTCCATCCATTAGTGTGTCGGTCCGTCTCTCAGCACCGAGTCCATTGGTTCCTACTGAAGTCGAGATCTTTAAATCACCTCACATATTTATACTTGCATTTTTTTAAAGAAAGTCTCAGTAATTTTCCTGAAACTGCAGCTCACTTTGGTTTGATCAGACAAACGGGAGGAAAGCGTGATTTTGTTGGGGACTATTTCCAGCAGCGAATTAATTCACATTTGGTCCTGCAGTGAGTATCTGGGGCAGCAGGACGGTGTGTGCGTGGGACTGAGTCTAGATAAACTACATTGAGTGTGTTCATGGCGATGAAGGAACATCAGAACCCTTTTATTTATCAGTATTTAAAACCTGAATTGTGTGATCGATGTGACCCGCTGCAGGACCTGTTGTACCGGAGGAGCCGGGCTCTGGTGGACTACGAGAACGCTAACAAGGCTCTGGATAAAGCTCGAGCCAAAAACAGAGATGTCCTACAGGCCGAGACCAGCCAGCAGCTCTGCTGCCACAAGTTTGAGAAGATCTCTGAGTCCGCCAAGCAAGGTCTGATCCTGATCCTGATCCTTCTCGTTTCTACTCCTGATCCTTGTTACTCTTATATGTACTTTGTGATCTTTGGTAATTTTACTGCTGACCCTGTTTCAGTTGGCTGCTAAAGTTTCTGCCTTTCGACCGATGTGGCTTTTTCAGTGGCTGATCCCGATATTTAGAGAGCAGGGCGTCCGTTGGTCATCATGTAATACCGATATCATGTTGTTGTTAAAAACAAAAAACAAAGAAAAGTCACGTAGAGTTCCATTATTTTTTTATTATTACTTTTAATTAATTAATCATATAGAAAAATACATTAGCTTATGCTGTAGATTTCAGAATGTGGCTGGAGTTTAAGGGAGCGCAGGCTACACTACGTCATTCAGCTGCATTATTCTATACGTTACGTAACATGTATTTAACACGGGCCAGTAACGGCTTTAGATTGGATTTGCTGTCATTCAGGATGAGAGAAACGTGTGAACGTTGAGAAAAGACGATGGTGACTGAGGAAACGTAGGCAAATGTTTTATAGCTCGGCGCATGAGAGTCGTGGTGCTGAGCTCGAAACTAACTTTTTCACCACCTTCCCAAAACTGTCCCGAAGCGTATGTTTCTTTATATTTGTGGACAGACTCAAAGCCAGCCAGCCAACCCTTACAATTCCCAACTAACGTTATTAGCATTTTCTCACTAAAAGACCGGAATCCGTCTAATTATACAGACGGTAAACATTGCAAACGTTATTGAGACTTGACAATTAAATCTACTGGGAATTTAAGTCTTACCGTTTCCCCTCAGTTGACGTTACATCCAGCACAGGGACGTCTCCCACTGTCCCGCAGCAGCCACTGACGTCTGCCCGTTCAAAGTTCACTGTATCTCTACTGTTGAATGGCGAAATCGACACAAGGGGGAGCCCCGACATCGCTCCGCAGCGGCCGCGCTGACGAGGCCGCCTGCGGGTGGGTCTGGTGAGCGCCGATTATCGGCCCGATCGGTCGGTCGGCCGCTAGAAAACAATCGCAGTGATAAAATGACTGTCAGATATAAGTTCTGTTAGACCCGCGATAACAGAAATGATGATCCTGCCGGGAGCCGGATGAGGCGTGGTCACTCAAGGTGCATCCGGTCAGCTCTCCTAAAGCGGTCGGCTCGCCGAGGCAGATGGATGAACACCCCCACTTTAATGTCTCCATAGCAGCTTTTAATAACGGTGGATTTTCTTCTGAATGCAGAGCTCATAGACTTTAAGACGAGACGAGTGGCAGCGTTCAGGAAGAACCTGGTGGAGCTGGCAGAGCTGGAGCTCAAACACGCCAAGGTACCGAAATACTGCAGAGACCCCCAACTGTTAAAGGAGCGGTTCTGCATTTCAGTCAGTCATGTTAGAGTCAGATGAGACCATCAGTGTCAGTACTGGGAGAGGTCCCGGGCCTGTGTGGCCAAGCTCAACTCCAGGTGTGTTTGATTGACGTTTCGTATGTTGTTCATCGAACAGGTGTGGAAATAGAAAATGGAAGTTGTAGTTTATCCCCGAAAACACACCAAACAGCTTTATCTACATTCAGGTTTTTAAAAGAAGCCACTAATCAACGAATGACCCTTAATTGACACATTCATTTGAATTGTTTGACGAACCCATTAATGAGCAGGTTTAGGTTTACAGCATGGTCGACCTTACACTCAGGTCTAAACTGAGATTTAAAGTGATTGGTGATACTTCAGTGTCCAGGTATTAAACCAGATTGCGGCTAAATTCATGGACAGAAGATTGTAACATACCGAGGATTAAGAGTTCTAGATTAAGAGTTGTTTAAAGGTAAACGAAACAACATGACAGGTGCCCCTTCAGTAGCCTCTTTTAAAAGGCTTGGAGTTTTCAAAGAGATTGCAAATGGGTTCAGCTGAGATTTGGGATTAATTAAATGGATAAATCAATGGACTCTGGTATACTGAGGGATTTAAATTGGATTACCTGCAGGGGGTAAAGGGTTTTTTAAGAGTTTGAACAAAACATAACATTGTAAGTTACCGAACAAGAGAAATTTACCAAAATGTACTAAACGGCACGAACAGCTGAATCTGGATTCAGACCTTAAAGAGCTTATGATGTAGAGATGCTTCAGTGATCACGTGTAGATCGATTGATGGTATTTTAAGGTAAAAAAATCTAGGGTCTAGTTTTTTTCTTTTTTTTTCACCTGCACACCTGTGTCTGTGACCCCGCCCCCTCTCACCTGCAGGGGAACCTCCAGCTGCTGCAGAGCTGTCTGGGCATCCTCAAGGGCAACACCTAACTGTACGACTCCGCCTGCATCCAACTGGACGCGCCCCTCGTCCAGGCCACGCCCACCGCGGGGCGGGACCCGGACGGACGGACGGACGAACGACACCGAGAACTCTGGACCAGAGAGGGAGAGAGAGAACAGAGGGTTAACAATGACAGGAAGTCTGTTGTCTTCACCACTAACCAGACACCGTCCTCATCATCTTCTTCACCCTCCTCTTCCTCCTCATCCTCTCCCTCTCTCTCCAGCAGCTCCTGTACTGGTTCTACTGGCCCAGTATCAGAAGTGCAGCTCCTGTACTGGTCCCGCTGGTCCAGCAGAACCAGCTGGGTCAGTGTGGTTTTCTTTCTCTCCCGAGTGACGTTCATGTGGACCCGTTCTAGAAGAATTACGTTTCTCCCGTTTTCTTCGTTTCACAGACCAGTCTCCACAGTCTGGTTCCAGTGGGATTCTGGTGTAACTGGGCCTGGGTATCATTGATTGAATACTAGCGCCGATACGGTAGTTTAGTCCCGGTTACGTTACCAAATCAATACTTAATCCGAGAAGTTAATTTGAGAGACACTAAAACTGTCGAACAGCAGCTTTGACTGAAGTTCAGTTTAAATCAGCGACCGATCAATGAACTAGTCGCCCAGATTAGAACTCGGTCCGGACGGGACCTGGCAGTCTGGACTGTACCCGCCAGAAACTGACCTGGAGCAGGACAGAAACACATATGAACATCACTCAGAGGAGACTGCGCCGATCCCAGTCTGTTGCTTCCAGAGGAACTGGTCCCAGTTTGTGTCACCTGGTCTCCGTCCTGTGAAAACCTCCATCTTGCCGAGTCGTTTTTGTCTTTTCTTGGGTCTTAAAAGTTTCATTCGCCGCAGAAAAGCTCTGGAGGCCTAATCTCATAATTACCAGAAAACATCTCATATTTATGAGAGTTTATTGTTACCGGTTTCTGGTAATTAAGAAATCTTTTGTTTTCATAATTCTCAGATGTTTTTTTTTCTTTGTAGTTGTGAGATTCGGCCTCTAAATTCTTTCTCTTCGGTGAATTTAATTTGTTAAAATCAACTCGTATGAAGATTTTCTTCCTTGAATTTGCTCAAAATAATTCGTAGGAAATGATTGAGATTGAAAGATCCTCCTTATCACCGAATACAGCGGCTGAGAAAACCGTCCCACCTCAGGGTCCATTTAGTAGCGTGACATGACCTTCATCACTAGATGGAGTTTGTCCAGGTGTCATGGAGGCGAGGAAGAAATTCCTCTAGGTCCTCTAAGAAGAGAAGTCCTGAGGCAGGTTGACTCGCTGTTTCCCTTGTTTTGACAAACTGAGACTGTGAGGACTGAAAACCCACAAAAACTACTTGATACCACGGAGAGTTTTTTACAGTGCGGATGGATCCGGTTCCGTCCGTCTTTTCTGTTTAGTTTTTCCAGTTCTGTTGCTGCTTCAGCTGTCGTGTCACTCTGTCTCCATCCTCTTCTTCCTCTGTGATCTTACTTTGGTGGTGTGTGTGTGTGTGTGTGTGTGTCTGTGTGCGTGCGTGCGTGCGTGCGTGCGTCCGCGTGCGCGTGCCGGGGGGTCGTTTTATTGTGTCGGTGAACTTCCTGTGCTGCTGCTGTGTGACGGTGTCTTGAGTCCAGCTCTCGGTTCCCGTTCTTATTAAAGTGTAATGTCACTAAATAATAAAAAAAAAAGCCTTGTACATGTTTGTATTAGTTAACTAATGAACGCTAATCATCATCATCATCATCATCATCATCACCCCCACTAACTGTAGCTTCTCTTAATTTCCTCCCAGATGTTTTTTGTCATTCCAGTCGACGGTGGAGCTTCAGTCTTTTTGCCTTAACATCGATCAGTCGCTGTTTGATTTCTTGTAAAGAAAAAGTTTTAAAAAATCACAGAATGAAAACTGTTTTTGTTCCCATTATTTTTTAAAGTGCACTGTATACGAATGTTTTTTCACTCTTGTGTGACCAAAGCTTCCATTACTGATTCAAGATGGAGACGCGATGAAACGGAAATAAAATGACAAGAAGAATAAAGGAGCTGATTTTGAAATTCACAACATTATAGTTGTTTAAGCTTAAGCAGGTCTGTAATCCACCCTGGTCATACTGAGACTGAATAAAACTTTACGGACACTTTTCTTAAAATCTTCTGTGTGAACAGTTTCCTGGGCCCGTCCGAGAGAGAGACGCGCTCTGATTGGACGGGGAGGTCAGAAATCGGTGCTGTCATTGGCTGCGGGTTTTTCAGTCCAAGCGTCAAACGCAACGGTAGCAACAGGTTTCCCCGCGGGCCGACGCTCCTCCGCCGCCGCCGCCGCCGTCCGCTCCGGACGCTGCGCTTCCGAAGGCCGTAAATGGCGGTAGGACACTGTGAGATTTGCGAGGTAGCACTGGGATAAAGACAAGATGTCTGCGGGGATTCTTTACGCAGACAGAGGGTAAATGTCGGACCCTGGAGTGTTGATTCAGAGAAACCGGTTTGTCCCGGGGTCGGATGAGGAAATCAGACCTGGATGGTTCTGAGAGGTTTCTGAAAGTAGTCGGGTGTAGTGACACGTCTTTACCTGACAAATTCACGATAAATACAAGTTCGGCATTGTAAAATAAAATAGAACCAGAATCAAATGAAAGTCGAGTAATTCGTCGGGAGAGCGGCCGGGTCCAGGCAGAGAAGGGCTCAACCCCAGCGTCTACCTCTCGGGGACGGAGTGGACGCACACGGAGGCTCCAGGGAGACGTGGTGCGGAGGTGTGGCCGGTAACGGAGGCTTTCTCCCCTGGGGCCCTGAAGTGGTTTCAACTGTTGTCAAGAAAATGAAAACGGATGAAAACTGGATGGAAGTTCCGACTCGGGCTGAAACCGGTCTGCACAGAAATGTCTAAATGTAACCTGTGAAAAATAAACTCACGTTATCGTAGTGAAAAATAATGTCTTTATTAGAAAACGAGAGTTTCGATCAAACCTCAACTTCATTGTTTTAATTCCAATAAACGTCTCTTGTGCTACTCTATCACAATGTTATTGTATGTATCATTTCAAGTCATCTTTACAGACGTTTCAGCACGTCCAGTAAAAAAGAATGTATCTGTAGGTAAACAGATTCACTGAAGAGATTTGAATTTCGATATAATAATATGCATTTGATGTTATTCTTGTTGGTATTATCGATATCGTTATTATTAATCACGTTTTTATGCAGCTTTTGACGAGTTGTCCTCTGCGGCGTCACTCCGCAGCAGCAGGCGGCGGCAGAGAGGCAGCAGGAGGATGAACGACTTCTTCTACGGTGTAAATACCGGCAGCGGTGTCAAGTTCACAAACAAAGCCGTGGTAACCTACAGGAAGTCATCTCTTCTTTCAATAATCTGTAACATAAAATGATATAATATGTGACTACATCACATATAATCCCCGTCGTTCAGCCTCCTCAGCAGAATGACAGCTTTTGTGTTTTCCTGTGAGTGATCACTTGGTTAACGGGTGAAGTGGTAACACCGGTCGTCACAACATTGCGGGAAACGCTTTTGTTTCACGGCATAAATCCTCTCTGGGATCTTTCATCGGCTGTCAGGTGTGGAGCTGTGTACGGGTATGTGTCCAAGAGCCTCACCTCAGCGTGGCTCATTCAATATGTGACCACAATAACCTCTACAGAAGATGATCAGGGCAAAGAGAAAAACAAATAAAAAACTGAGGACTGAGATAAAGTCGAAACTTACAGTTAAAGCATAATCCTTGTTTGTAATATCAAAAGTGTCGATTAACAGTTTCCACGTTAGTGAGGCTTTTATTGTGAGGGCTGTAACCGGAAGCTCGCGTGTGCGTGCTTTTACTTTGACAGTGTGATGAAGCGCAGGAGCAGCGGGTTGAAAGCTGTTCACAAGGCTCAGCGTTTGTGTTAAAATGAGCTCTATCGGGACCGGGGTGAGTGCCTGAGTGTTTCTCTGAGCCGAAGTTTCGTGTTAGCTTCACTCTGAACGTTTCTGTGCCTGAAGTTAGTCCAGTTTACTGAGGAATGATTCACTTTTATGCTGAAAACCTCATTCATTGCGACCCGTAGTTGCTAGCTAGCGTGTTAGCTTGCTGAGTCACAGCGAGGCCCGCTAGCAGAAGCTAAACTGAAATCGAAAGTACAGACTCACAAGTTTTAGTTCAGTTTCAGCGTAGTTTAGTTTATATTTTGAAACTAAAATTTTCAGCTCAGAATCTCGTCGCAGCCTTATTAAATAATTCGTCCGTGGAGTTAAAGAAATCATCGGTGTTATCGTTCGGGCAGCTTCGGTGCTAGCGGTTAGCTCCGGTACATGCCAAACTCCCTTTAGGAGAAATCAGATTTTCATCTCAGTGTGCGTCGACAGAAGTTAGATCCCTAAAGAAGATATTTTCAGACTTTTTTAGAGACTATCCAGGTGTTTATAATGGATCGGGGTCGTTTTGATCTAACCAACATGCTTCACTCAGATAAATTGAAACTTTTAGATGTGGAGCACTCATCTCCTGAAGCTCTTAGTCAGTGACCGTTCCTAGTAGGATAACACGGTGCTGAAATATGAAATAGATTTGGTGAAAGTAGAATGAGGGTTCAAATGAATTTGAAGGGATCCGAGCACACGCCTTTATTTCACCAGATTAGTCACAGTGTCAGTGCTGCTTTTAAGTTATTAAGTTGCTCAAAGATTTCTCTCTCCACCTGTCTGTCTGTGTGTCTGTCTCTGTGTCCTGCAGTATGACCTGTCGGCCTCCACCTTCTCTCCAGATGGCCGAGTGTTTCAGGTGGAATATGCGATGAAGGCCGTAGAGAACAGCAGGTCAGGGTCTCTACCTTATTTGAATCAAACCAGCAGCAGCAGTCGCCAAACCAAATCTCAACTTGATCATCCATTTCCCCATTTTTATTCCAGTTGTGCTTCGTGTTTTCTCAAGATATGTTACAGTTTTCCATTAAGGAGATTTCTTCAATGATTACGAGCCGCTGGTCCTGTGTTGGTGCGCTCCCTTCCCCCAGATGCTCCTTACCGCCTTTTGACCTAGTGTTTATTGTGTTTTAAGCAAATACCTGTTGCTTCCGTTAAACTTTCTTTAGACAAATAGCAGAGATAAAGTACCAAATAACTTTATATCCCAATATTTTCATTGTAGCACTTTACATATAATTTCCCTAAACAGTTGGTTTCGGATATTTCCTACAGAAACACGACTGATCAGATGATCCAAACACCCGAACATTTCTGACCTCTTTGTTACAACATATAATTTCATTCTTTGGTTGAACTCTGATCAGAAAATTAATTTTTCCAATCTGTATTTTTACCTGAATGCACCACAGCATCAGCCTGAGCTTTAAACTGCTTCTCCACACAGACGTTTAAAATAATGTGTTGTAGACGTGGTGATGAGTTTGTGTTTGAGTGCTTTTAAAAGGAGAATCTACCAAAAGTCATTTCAGGGTCAAATTTACAGTTTCTTTCTTCTGGCCTTCGTCAGAGTTATAGTGTCGGAGCTCTCTCATCAGCTGCCTGAAGAACCTAACTCAAATGTCATGCTGATTGGTTTGTGTGTGTGTGTGTGTGTGTGTGTGTGTGTGTGTGTGTGTACAGCACGGCCATCGGTATCCGTTGTAAGGATGGAATTGTGTTCGGGGTGGAGAAGCTTGTTCTTTCCAAACTGTACGAGGAGGGCTCCAACAAACGCATCTTCAACATCGACAGACACGTTGGCATGGTAACCACACACACACACACACACTCTGTTTCACATCTCAGGACTCAGAGATAGGAGGGGGAAACAACCTCAGAGTCAACTGATTCAATTGTCTGTCTGTTTGAATTTCTTTTCAATGTACTGTATTGGCATGATGTGTAAAGGTGTGTGTGTGTGTGTGTGTGTATGTGGTGTTGTACGTCAGTTCCAGGTGTCACATTCTCCCAATTCATATCAGATCAATACTTTAAACTGATTTATAGTTTTGAACCAGGCCCTTCACTATCAGGATCAAGTAGCTCCTGAACAGTAGCCTGTGTCAGATACAGATTTAATCAACATTTGGGTTTTGGATCTGACACCGTATCAGCAGGTAATCGAAATAAATATCAATATTAATTTAAGAAACATTAAATTAAATCATTATATACTTTATCGTGTGGAACCTCACGTCTTCTGTGTACATCCAGTCGGATCGTACAAATACATTCAGGTCAGAAGCTTCATATAGGTTCATTTATACATGACACTTATATGCGTATGTGATTAAAAGCAGATGTGTTGACAGGTTATCAGTCACCGCTCTGTGTTGTGTTGAGGCAGCAGGAAACAAACTGAGCTGCTCGTCCCACAGAGACGTGGTATATATGTCCAGGTGACCCTGGTTACAGATCTGTCCTCTGCTGGTTTCTGTGGTTTCACACAGCGTCCTCTTTCCTGGTCTCTCACTCTGGATTCACTTCAGATTGGTGTTTTGTACGCACCTTTTATTTGTAGATGTTGTGACAGTTGAATCTTCATTCATCTCTGTTAATGGATGAATGTGCGTGAATGACGTGTCTCCCTGTCTCTCTCTCTCTCCCCAGGCTGTAGCCGGCCTGTTGGCTGATGCTCGCTCGCTCGCTGAAGTCGCCAGAGAAGAGGCCTCCAACTTCAGATCAAACTATGGACACGACATTCCCCTGAAGGTAAATGCACCGTCTCACATCGCTGGTGTCAGGAAAAAACGACAGTTAAAATATCTTTATCACTGAAAGAACGGAGCAGACAAAAACAGCTGTTAATGTTCTGGTCTAAAAAAAACCAACGGTGTATTAAGTTGGACAGGTAGAGTCAAGATGATTTTATAGGACTAATAATTATAACAGTGACTGTTTGGCTGTATATTTTTTCAGACTGAGCCCAGATGCACTCGTAACTAGGGTTTGCACTGGTCTGTATTTTCATATGGGATTACAGACGATCTGATCGCCTCCAGCAACGGGGGGGGCTACAGCAGTTCAGGTTAGGCTAGTATTTATGAGCCGTGGTCTAATTTCATATTACATCACATCACATCTCTCTCTAAATACAAACTGTCATAAGAAAAAATCAGTAAAGAATAAAAAGCAGCATTAAAAATGTCATAATTGCAGGGATTTATATACCTTCACGCCTGAATTTCACTCTTCAGAGGAGTGAGCCACTCTGGCAGAAACAGGCCCGGTTTGTAAAGATGGTGGGGGAGAGCAGGGCTCACAAACATTTTGCTTTAACCTAAGGAGCAGAGTCTCTTGTGCTGATCAGTGATCATCGTCACTGTTCCTTATCAGCGCGGAAAAATGATCGACGAGCCAATGTGGGCATCTGGGAAGTGCTGTGCGTAATACCGCCGAGTGAGAAAACCCGTTCAGGTGTGACTTGCTCCGAGTCAGAGAGGCGGTGAATTTCTTAAAGCGATGACGTCTCCCTCTTGGTGAAGAGAACTAGACAGACATGTCGACAGACTCTTGGCAGAACCGCTTCAAGTGCACCACCGCTGGCATTCACATCAAATTAAAATTCCATGTTAATAATTCATACAATCACTTCAGCTCATTTTTCTAGCTTCACTTTTAGTTTGTTTGAGTCTGGTTTCACTTGGTGATGCGACGCGATCTGCTTGGAACAGAATGCAAGTAAAGTAAAGAAAAGCTTTAAATATAAACAGGTCTATGAAGAATGTTTTCATGATTAGGGTTCTACACACGTCTAACACGGATAACATTAGAGCCACTGCTGGGGCTCTTGATCCTGTTTCTGCAGGTAGTTCATCAGTAGTTTCCAGTGTCGCAGTCATCTAGTGTTATTAATGATACAGGAAATAATGTTTCCAGAACAGCCCGGCCGCTCCATTCGCTGTCCCGTCAGATCAGCTGACCAATCAACAAACAGATACACACCGAAGAGGTGTAGTAGTTTGATATACCTGTATACACACCAGGGATGGGAACGGCCTCAGTGACAAAGAACATCAGTCGATTTCTGGGTCAGGGGCCGGAGGATGGAAGTAGAATTAGCTGAGTGGAAAGCACCATCTGTCTGATGCTAAGCTAACAGTGTTTCCTGTTGTTGCAGCACCTGTCAGACAGAGTGGCCATGTACGTCCACGCCTACACACTGTACAGCGCGGTGAGGCCGTTTGGCTGCAGGTGAGTCTGAAAGCTTCACATCCTTTAATTAAATCAGCTGATTGAAAACAGCCCGAGCTGAGCTCATTGGGTGGTGGTGCGTTCAGGGACCACACACAGGTAAGACGTGAAATATGCAACGCTGCTACTTCATCTGTCTGTCAACGCGTTGCTTCTTGTCGTTGAGACAGAGGGTTAATGTTCCTTAAAGCTGCCGTCAGGACATCTACGGATATTTGAGGGAGAGAGGATTCACTTTCTCACATTCTGTTGTTCACTTATTCATCATACAGCCGGCATGAAACGCCATTGAAAATATAGAGAGAGGCTGTTGGTCAGATTCTTACTGTGGTTGTCCAAAAGGCTTTTTAAACCTCTTCCGCTGCTCAACGACTTAAAAACGGCTCTTTCAAAGTTTTTTTTATGGTGATGACTTCAATTTTCCTTGAGCATAAGAGATCAAGATTGAAATAATATTCAAAAATATGTAAGATTGTTTAGATGGTAAAGACCTATGTTTTTCCCTACAGGTTTTTGCTCTGCTGCAGTCGTTGCGTTAATCTGACGTCTTTCAGTTCAGACTTGTGATGAAAGTGATACAGAAATGTTTCGGGTCCGACAGTCAGATTGTTGTCGTGACTGCGTATGATTTAAAAGTGACTTGATGGTCACTGGTCATGAAAACATCCCGAGCCGTTCACACTGTCGGATCTTTGATCCCAAACTGATCAATAAAGGTGATCAGTCGAAGCTCGTCAGCAGGGAGGGATGATGAGAGTCAGAAAGGTTTCGCTCACTGGACTGAAATCCTGTGATGTCACTTCCTCTTGGCTGTCTGACCAAACCCTGAGCTGAACTCCCTTCACACACACACACACACACACACGTCAACATCTCACGATTTCCTCTTCAGTCAGACGCTGGTTTGTTTTGTTAAACTTTGCATCACAACCTAACGTCAAACCAACACGGTTTTTGAACAGAACTCCTGAAGTGGAAAACAACAAATGTATGAAGTACGTGACAAAGCAGCAAATTTACAGCCGTACAGAGGAGCAGAGAGAAACTGCTGAGCTGCAGATTAAATCATCAAAACAGGTACACGAGTAGGATGAAGACAGCAGCTGTGAGATCGACTGTACTGACGTTTAAAAATGAGTGACGACAGAGCAAGTGGAAGTAGAGGACTTCCTCTCAGGTGTACCGGTGGAACTGTTTTCCGTTGTTGAGGTCCTTCATAAAGAGATAAGGTGGGTTTCCATCCTCCTGTTTCTTTGCAGACTTTAGAAAAAAATAGATGATTTGAGACTAGAAATTTAGACCACAAAAAAAATTCTTGAAATATTGAAACAAAAAAACCAAAATGTGACACAGTTCAGTGAAAACAGCCTGAGCGACTAAACGCTGGTGAAGAGAGGAAACCATCAGGTCAGTGAGGAGCCGTGAGGAGACTGGAACCTTCCTCACATCAACACATGAAACCAGAAGAAATGTCAGATTTCCATCACGTTCTCCTCGTGGTTTTCCATCGTCTGAGCTCTGACTGCAGCTCTTTTAATGACCTCGTCTCGCCGCGTCCTCTTCTTCTGTGGTGGTTTAATGGCAGCGACTGGAGAATTGGCTCCACCAGCTGTTTATCTCCATAGACTAACTCCTATTATTTGCAGAATGCTCATGGATGGAAACGTTTATTAATATGCATTTTTTTGCTGAAATTTGGTTCAACTTTTTGGTACATTTGGATGGAAACCCACTTATTCCTGCTCTTTACGCGGAAACGCATCAGCACATTCGTCACCCTTTTGGTTGTAAATAAATTTACGTTAAAGATCAAAACGTGAGGTGATTGTTTTTGCTTTATTACTGCAGAGTACATCCTGTTTGCATGACTTAGTTCAGGATAAACTTAAGATCAGAGAGTTAGAGGCAACAAAAGGTCATATTTAAGTACAGCAAGAAAACCTCCATGATGTCGCCGGAGAGCAACAGTTTTCCAGGTCTCACTCTTGTGCAGTTTGACATTTCTTCATTGTGTTTTTGTTCCTCTGCAGTTTCATCCTGGGCTCATACGACAAAGACGACGGTCCTCAGCTCTACATGGTCGACCCCTCCGGCATCTCATACGTGAGTCAAACACACTACAGTCACTTAAATAGACACAGTAGATCTGGACAGCAGGTCTCAGCAAATTTGGTTCAACCAGGGGCCAAGATTAATAATCATTCAGCCAAAAATGACTCCATTGCGACCGTATGTTCTGTGTTGCACCTGGAGACACAATTGATGGATTATCCACACACAATAAGCATTGGTCTGCTTCATTTATGGTTGGATAAAAGTAATCAGTTTGTTCCGGTCAAATAGGCTGAATTATATTATTTATGTGTTGTTCATCTGGTAGTTTATTAGACTTCATTTCCGGCACCATGCACTGTCCAGATAAAGTCCTGCCTCTCTTCACATTAGTTAGTATTAGATGTTTGTAATATTTACCAGGATTTACATAAGCCTTGTATTCACATACAATTTTTAGATTTGATCTAAACAATGAAAGGGGAAAGTGGGTCAAAAAATATTGTCGGCCCAGGGGCCACTGCTTTACAGACAATTAATCCATGCTGCTTCAGACCATCAGACAGTATTAGTCCCTGTTAGACCAGTAATTAAACTGTTTTTCTGTGTTCAGGGTTACTGGGGCTGTGCCATCGGAAAAGCAAAACAAGCCGCCAAGACAGAGATCGAAAAACTGCAGGTGAGTTTTTAACTCCAACGGTCTGGATCGATCCAGTTTAGGGCTGCAACGGTTAAATGAATCTGCAGCAATAATTTCTTTAAGACAAAAAGATTTGTCGTACTCAAAGTGGTTTTCAAAATTAGAGCTGCAACAAGAAAATTAATCAGCGACTATTTTACTAATCGATTAATCGTTTCATTTAGTTTTACACCAAAAATTTACTGGTTCCACTTCCTATAATGTGAGGATTTACTGATGCGTTATTACATGACGGTAAATGAAATATATATTAGGTTTTGGACTGATATTTGGATAAAGATAGCAAGTTAAGGACCTCACTCTGGGCTTCTGGAAGTTTTTCACTACTTGTGAGTTGCAGGATAAGATAAATTCTTTGGTTTTACCTGAAATAAATGACAATAAAACCCAAGAAATGGTCTTATCCAGCAACACACAGGACCCTTCTGTGAAGCTGCAACCAGTCTGAATCGCTGGAGCCCCCGTAGAAGCTGTCAGGGGTTTTAAATATCTTGGAACGGTGACTGATGGCTACCTTTACTTCACAGAGGAGAACACATTGTTCAGTAAACCACACAGAGATCATATCTACTGAGGGACTGAAATGAGTTTAATGTTGGTAGACAAGCTCCGAAAATGGTGTATTTGGAGAGTATTTTATTTTTCACTACGATCATGTGGAAATCGGAATGTTAGGAATACACTGAAATTACAGGGAAGCCGCATATGAAACTGAAAAACATGACTTAAGTATAAAGAGTAAAGCTTCCCAGATGATAAGTGATCCTTCCCTCTGTACTCGCACTTTGAGCTTCTACCCCTCAGGGAGGCGCTATTGATGAATAAGAGCCACAGTAAATATTTACAGCAAGTTCTTCTTGCTTTCTTTGAATTTCACCAGAATCTGGTCCTTCTTCATTTTATTGTATCGTATTTTAATGTTACTGTATTTATGTATTCAACTTATGTCTTTGTCCACACTGTTTCTCATGCCGTCGCGCTGCATTGTCTGTTACTCTGTATTGTCCTTTTTTTAACCCCTATGCGGTGAAGCCAAAAGGAATTTTCCACAACGTGGACAATAAAGCTAACAAACTAAGTTTTTGACATTTCGTAGAGTAAATGATTAATGGAGAAAATAATCAGCAGGTTAATCCATCATGAAAGTAACTGTTAGTTAGAGCCGTACTCCTGATCAGTCCATCTGAAACCAGATCAGGTTCTGGATGTTGACAACACAGTATCACCACGGGGTTGTTGTTTCATTTACGTGTTCAGTTCCTTTTTTTTTTTTTTTTGGTACAAACTAAGGACGACTGCTTGTTGAGACGGAATGTTTCCTTCCGATGTAACATGCTATGTTTGTGTTTGTGTTGTCTGTCAGATGAAGGAGATGACGTGCAGGGAACTCGTCAAAGAGGTCGCCAAAATGTGAGTCAACAACATCCAAACTAAACTTTATTCACACTGAACAGCAGCCCAGTTCTTCAGCCAGTTAACTGGATCTGATAAACCTAAGCTCAGACAAATCCTGACAGTTGTATCTTCACTTTACTGCAGCCATCAACCAGAGCATCGTTAATCTTGTTTGTTCTTGTGTAAATAGTTTGATATCATCCGCTCTGTTTAAATACAAAGATCAGGTAACTAATGACTTTAAAGAAAAGGTGAAATATTTTTAATAGAATCAGAGTTAAAATCAAAGTAATACAGGTGGTCAAAGTAGAGTTTTCATCATGACCCTAATTCTGCTTCTTAAGACTGAATAAAACAAGAGGTCATTGAATTTAACCTTTTACTGAAAGGTCAAAAACACAATGTTTCTGTGATACAATGTTTTGGTTTTGTTTTTTAAAGAAACGTTTTCTTGTTTCTAACTTCCAACTACAGTTGGTCTCACATCAGACTGGTTAAAGTCATTACTTTAAACTTAAATTTAATGGGGTCTGTTATACACGTGAGTCACTGTTCGTTTACTTGCATCTCCGTTAGCTGATGCAGCTATTCTTCCTGGTTTCCACACAAGTTTCTTTCATGGTGACCATAGGTGTAGTGCTGCCAGAAGCGCACCGGAACGCCGCTCCGCCGCTTTTTTTCTCCTAGTGAGGACATAGGACGGTTTCTTTATTTGTTAAGCATTTGAGGAGAAAAATTACAGATCCAGTCTATTAAACCTGGACAGCTTGTGCTGCGTCCAGTGTCTGCAGGAAATGAAAGCTTAGCTTAGCTACGTTTTCACAGCCGAGCCCGTCAGATGAGCCTGACCTCTGCCTGCACTGCAACTTCTCCCCAGAAATCATTCAAAACACAAACTACTTGTGTGCTTTGGCCTGTGTTGCTTAACGCCACGCTAATTAAAACCTGCTACATCCATGGTATCGTCTAATGCTACTGAGCTGGATGTTTGGCCGACTGTTGCATTATATTCTCAACATGATGAAACTATTCATGAAGTCACTCTAACATTTCATCATGTGGTCAGTCATAGTTGACTAATGTATGTAAACTTGGCGCGGTAGGAACAGCGGTTACGTAACCTTCGAAACGAGCCACAACTTTACCGTACACACACACACACAGACAGACAGACAGACATTCTCCAGTCATAAGACCTGAATCTGGCTGTTTGTTAACTGCACAGTGGTGAGAGGGAAAAGGTCTGGAGTAGAGCCACAAGTCAGAAGAGAAAACCCATCACTCCTGGGCATCAGTAGAGACAGAGTTCACATGGTCTGAAATGCAGTCAAGGCCCTTTTGAATCCTTTCCAGGGATTTGTGGAGGAATTTTGCTCTTATGTCTCCGATGACATCGGAAAATTCCCCAAACAGAAGAAGGTTTTAGCCGAGTTTCAGTCCTTACGTCGTTTGGAGAACAAGAGCCTAATACGTCCCATCAGCAGCAGGTTCCTGCAAATGCTGGATGTGTGCAACAGAATCTGTGGCTAATGGATCCATTGATTTTTTGCGCTTCTGCAGCATCCTGTCTCCTCCTGATCAACACAAACACAGGTGCAATAGCATCAGCATTCTCTTTTTATATCTCCCATGTTCTCTGTACTAATAGGCCCAATTTGCAAAATCTCCTTAAATAAGTTAGAACAGATATAGCTATTTCTGTTGTCTCTCCTTAATCTTATGTCTGGACCCGGATCTTGATAAGCTTGCAATTACATCTGATGAGAAGGCCAGGATCATTCATCTGTAACAGCAAGAGGCAAAATCTGCAAGGATCGGGACTGATGTCAACAAAACCGAGAAGACAAACATTTGTATGCTTTTCTCGGCATTCGACTCACAGCCTCGATCTATCTTCCCCAGCCCAGGCCCCATCCCTCCACCGAGTTCAGTGCTAATGGGTTCAGTACTTTTTGCGCAATCCTGCTGACAAATAAAATATCAAATAAACAAACCGACAGACAGACAGCAAGGGGACTATTACATAACCTCCTTGGTTGGAGGAGAGAGCTGTAGTATTCTGACACAAAGGTTGTCTGTGGGGACATTCAGTGTCTTTGCTTTAAACAAGGCTAGAGATAAGAAGAAGCCCCGGGTGCAGGAGGTCTACAGCTCTCTGAGGAGGCTACATCAAGGCAGCAAAATCCCTCCTGAAAAACCTTCCCCTCAACAATTAAATAGTCACCTCTTTGTCTGTGCCGACACCACCGATTCTCCGCAGTCGGTCCAACACCTTGGTCAAGGCCTTTCCAAATGCAGTGAAATCTGAGGATCTGTGTCAACTGGATGAAAAGGTGCGAGGCTACCAGACTGACTCAGATCTAGGAGCACAGGTCAAAAGCTTTAAGTAGGATACTGCACGAATCGATCGTGACTGTGAAGAGGGAGGGATGTGATTCAACCTCTTAGAGAAGCTGGTAAAGGCTCTTCTTCCATTGTTCACTGGTCTTTTGTCGAAGGATCAATAAACGCCATGGACAACATAACTGAGAAGGGCAGGGTCAGACTGAACATTGAGACGTAGGAGGGCTTAGCCATTATCAAGTCCCTTATGAAGGCAAGGGGGAAAGTGGCCTCCAAAATGGACATTGGCCCTGCACTGAGGAGCTTCTTAGGAGAGATACCACAAGCATCTGAAGGAGGAGAACATTGGCAAGCAAAAGGAAAGTAAACTGAGGGAAGCTGTGAAGGTCCTCTCAACATTTAGGGTAAGTAAAATATAGAAGGATCCAGCTCCTCTGTTCCTTCCTCCTCCTTCACTCCAGGAGTCGGAGCCACTGCACCTTTAGGTAGTCCCACAGAATAAACCCTAAACCGGGTATCGGGTGAGGCCAAGCTTCAGGTGTATGGTTTCACTGCCAAAAAGCTAAAAGTACTCTAAAGCACTTTTGCACAAGAATTGCACTAATTGTTCTTCAGTGCTGCTGCTGTTAGGTTTTCTGTCTTTTTCTGTTGAGTGATAGGAGGCTCACTTAACACAAAAACCTTGTTTACTTTGGTATAATAAGTTAAATAAAAACGTGTACTTAAGTCATGTGGATGGTTGATTATTTGTCGTGGCGGTAATTGGCTGTGAATTTGCTAGAGACCGGAGTTGGTGGTTACGGGTTGGGTTCTGTCATAAAGCAAATTACGGCAGGAAAGGAACGACCCACTTGGTTCACTCGCTGCTCTTTACAACTTTTTCATTGTTGGTGATCATTTAAGACATTTCTGAAAGACCCTAAAACTCACACAGAAACATACAACTGTATAATTGGTTTTATGGGTACAGTTAGTTAAATGATGTTAAAAGGAAATGTAAAGGTAAATCTGCCGTTTAATGGGGCCGTCCGTGTGCCGGGTCGTTCTCTAGTGTTGGTTGGTTGTCCAGTAGGCCACTGATACTATGGCGAAAGCTTTTGAGACATTGTTACCGGCTGCCCGTCCATCCGTCAGTCTCAGGAACGCTTGGAGGGAATTTCTTCAGATTTGACACAAATGTTCACTTGGACTCAAGGATGAACTGAAATCGGTGGTCAGAGGTCAAAGGTCACTGTGACCTCACAAAACACGTTTTTGGCCGTAGCTCAAGAATTCATGCGCTAATTATGATAAAATACACATAATACCTTTTTATTAAATTCCCTCAAAGTCTTCACTACATATGTCATGAGTCTGGACAGACATGGATGTAAACTGCAGCTCAACTGGTTGGTGGAGGCAGACAACCACGAGGCGGTGATTCTAGTTGTCTGTAAATCGTGCTTCTTTGTGAATTCAATGAGGGACAGACTGTTTAAAGTGCTCTCGTTACGGCTAATTGGGTTAGTTGAAGTGTTTTATTGCTAGAAGTTACATTAAACCAGTATGGGGGATTCAAAATGTCAACTTTACAAGCTTGTTGTGTTGCTGTTCTGTTGACTGCGTTCAGAACACGGAGTCGTCTGCTCACGTGCTCCGGTGTCTCACCGTGGCAGGTGCTTACACGAATGCATATTTGTGCAGAACATCGGTTGGTAATAGTGAACACTGAGCATCGAGCTCAGAGTGGGCTATAAAGCCTGAGCATGGGTCATAGTGAGTGAACTGGTAGAGAGAGAGAGATGCACCTATAGAGACGTCTCCAGCCGAGAGCAAAGAAAACTGTTCTGTCAGACACTGAAACTACAGAATGATGAAGAATAGCAGCCGAGGATCTTTGTTATGAATGAATCCAGACTCGTATTAATCTCCAAGTCCCTGAGTGCCACTAAAACAACCATTTGCTCTGCCGCCAGCAGCGATAAAGCCAAAAAATCAAATACGACAATCATAACGTTGATCTGGTTAAAATGTAGAGATGCGGTTACATGTTAGTAAAATGGTGATATACACAACCGCATCAGCCCTGCAGCACAGAGCTGTAAGAGACAACTAGAGAGGATCAGACCACATCGGTAATGAAATCAGCGTAAGTGCACCAAGCATCACGCCGGGCTCTTCTGGAACCAGGCCTTGAGACTTTGTGCTTTTAGTGCTTTGTCTTTTACAAACCTCATCGGGCAGGACTATTATTTTTATCCAAACCTACAGCAAAACCTACCTCTCACAACAAAAGCTGAGTTCCACATTTATGGCAGAGCTGGCGTGTGTTTAGTTTTTGTGCTTTGACCGAAGTGAACGACCTAAACGCGTCCTCCGTCTCCGTCGCTGGTCCGTCTGTCCCTGATGACTTTGTCCTCTTTTATTTTTCCAGAATCTACATCGTTCATGACGAGGTGAAGGACAAAGCGTTCGAGCTGGAGCTCAGCTGGGTTGGAGAAAGTAAGAACCAGTCATTGCTCTGCTTATCTTCTTCTCTTACTCATCTGTCCATTTGTCTGTCGTTCACCCTCAGTCTCTACTGGTATGTATTTTGTTTTTTAAACTTTTACTTTACCTTCTTTTAGGATTTAAGTCTCTTATCTCGTATTTAGATTTTCCATCTTTTTCTCACGGGAATCATTTTTTATTACATAATTTTTTGAAAACTAATAACAGAGAGTGTGATGCAGGTGTAACACTTTACCTCGAGTTCTCCTGATTGATCCTGAACCACCAGCGTGTAAAGACGTACTAACTGGTTTCTAACTGACGATAGTGCAGCTGTGATCAGAACGACTACGTAGTAAAATCCACAGCTGGAATCTGTCTTTAAATGGAGGAATCTCTGTCTGTCTGTCCTTTTGATTTTCTCGACAACCGCTCATCCGATCGACTTCAGCCACACGTGTGTGTTGTTGAGGACCCCAGGAAGCGCAGTGCTGTGTATTTTCTTTCCTTTTAACGGCCACGTATGAGTGAGAAAATGGCTTCAACCAACGTTAAATCGTTTCAGATATTTTCCCAACTGATGCAAAAATACATTTGCGACTGGTGACTTTCTTAACTTTATATGACTCCGGTGATGAAATGAGTCAAGTTCTTCAGTAAAAATACAGATTCTCCAGTTCAGGGCCAGAGTTACTGTGACATAGATTTACATTAATCTACACTCACTCAGCAGTTTATCAGGAACACCTAGATAAAACTAATGCCGTCTAAATCAACAGGCCCTCAATAAAACCTCCTTCACGGCAGACGCTTTTATCCGAAGCAACTTACAACTGAGGGGAATCGAACCACCGACTCGGCGATAGGGGGAACAACCCTCTCTACCACCTGAACCCCAGCCCCACAGGTTACAGCCTGCAAGATGACCATTAAAACAAATCATCACCTCTTTCAAAGGGATTTTAATAACGACTGAACATTATAATCCTCATGGAGGAGGATTTCCTAACTCCGCACGTTTCACCCGTCAGACTCAGGTTTATGTCTCTGTTCATCATACGTGATGTGAAAACCTCAGATTTCCACAGTCAGACAAATGAAAGGTGTACTTCCTGATTGGCTGCTGACCGCTCAGTCAGCGGGACAGCATTGGAGTTCGTCAGACCAGGGTCAGAGCGGTTCAAGGTTCAGAGATTTGAGTAAAGGTGTTTTCAGACAGCGAGCAGTTGCTGTCGCCTTCATTGTCGTCATTGTAAACACAGCGGCAGGCAGAGGGAGGGCGGCTTCTTGCTGCTGCGTTCAGGTTATGATGGTTCGACTTTTCCACCGCGAGGGGAACGAAACAGCTGATTTTTCCTAGATGACTCACCAGCCGGGAGCAGACGGATCAGGCGCTGAGTTAATCAGGTCCTGTTGCTAAACATTTCCTCTACGTCACACTACGACCCGCTCTGCTTGGCTGCACGGTGGGACTGTAGCTGGAGGACAGCGGCGTCCCGCTGTGGATGCTGGTAGGATCGGAGGCAGCCGGGAGCTGCGGCAGCAAACGCGACACACCCGTCGCCCTGCCCTGCGTCTCCATCGCCCGTCTCTGCCTCCGTCAGGTAGATTCGTGGTTCGGTCTCCGAGAGCTTGTACGGGATCCTGCTGCCGGGACTCTCGCTAGACCCGGGAAATGCGAGCGTGTTTCTGGCTGCCTGCGGCCTTCGGGTTTGATTTGAAACGATTACTACTTGTTTCTGAGGCGCAGACGGACCTTGCCCTACCCTACGCTCCGGCTCGTAGCCTGAGACCTGCTGACCAGGTGTTGGTGACTGTCCACCAGGTTCAGGCTGGAGACGGGGGTAGTCAGTGTTTCCCTTCAGGGGTCCGAAACTCCGGAAACGAGACGGACAACCTCAGGGCCTTGTTTTAAATCTCGAATATAGACTGATTATTA
Source organism: Xiphias gladius (assembly GCF_016859285.1). Classification (NCBI taxonomy): domain Eukaryota; kingdom Metazoa; phylum Chordata; class Actinopteri; order Istiophoriformes; family Xiphiidae; genus Xiphias; species Xiphias gladius. The sequence goes on from NC_053409.1 coordinate 27,208,096, forward strand.
TAAATTAGCTTTTGGTTACTTTTATATTGGCTGTTAATTTAGCCGTTCCACTTTAGTGCTAAAGAGAGAGTCACTGACTTTTTCCGGGGGCAGCAAGACGTCAAATGGACAGGGCTTCTTAACAAAACCTCTGTTCGGACTCGAGCAGATACACTATGCCAGAAAAGGTAGAGTCACACAGACGAGCGGAGAGAATACGAGCCCACGTTAAAGAAAAGCACCGAATAACAGTCGGGTGTCAAACCGCAGGGGAAAGGTTGATGAGAGATTTACCCTTTTGTTAATATTTCAAATCCCTGCACTGTCAGCACTCAGGTTGTTGAAGATGCGCCGGCAGGTCGCGTTAAATCGGCCAGCACACCGATCCGGGAACACGAGCCGGCTGAGCCTGAACAGGTGAACTAAACTAAGGTGTCGGTTGCCACGGTGACATCTCTGACTCTCCCCCTCTGTCTCCTCTCTCCTTCAGTCACAAACGGACGACACGAGCTGGTGCCTAAGGACGTCCGAGAGGAAGCGGAGAAATACGCCAAGGTGAGCCGCACACGCCTGCGGTTTCCAGTAGTAACTGAGCTCGTTGGGGTCATGTACGGGTATCGGCTTCTATGTGAGCACATAGAGAAAATGCCAAATACAAGCTGAGCGTCTGTCACTGTGCCATAGTTCACGGGTCTGCTGTAAAATGTCCTGCTCAGTAAATGGTTGCAATGGTTTAAAAAAACAAAACAAAATGAAGGGAACCTCATCGGGAATGTTGATTGATCTTATGGGTGGTGTAGAGAGAATGAATACCGGGCGATAAATTCTGAGCAGATTTTTCCAACTCTACCTGCCTCATTGCTCTTGTGAATAAAGCGAATGTGGCTGTGTATCCACCCCAACGGGAAATTACAGCCACACATACATAAATCCATCCATCCAACGTCATCATTGGTATCTGCTTCAAAAACCCGGATTCAGTCGGGCTCTAACACTCATATCTGCTGGAGCACAGAGTGAAAACACACACACACACACACACACACGGCTTCAGTCGGCTGATTCTCATGTTGCTGTGTTTCAGGACTCTCTGGAGGAGGAGGATGACTCCGATGAAGACAACATGTAAACTCAGCACTGGACCCCCCCCGACACACTCTGTCTCCATCTCTGCCGACAGCTCAGACTCTCATCTGATTCTTTTTTTATGTTTTATAGTTCATGAACATTCACGTCAGTCAGTTTGCTTTTGGTTTAAGGAATTTCAGCTTTGAAAATAAAATTGAAAAAAGTTGAAGAGAAGTTGTTTTTCTGTATCTTCAGTGTTTTCCTTCGCTCTGACTGACGGACGCGGGACAGTATGAACTGACTCGGTTGTGTGTTTGTCAGCTGACTATTTAACTGTAAATGTGCAGTAAGACTTGTCTTCCAAGATCACTGACAGGAACAGAACCAGGATTTTAGAAATAAACTAATAAAAAAGAATTTGTGAGTTAAGTTGAAGAAGTTACTGAAAGATGAAAAAGGCAAAAACATCAGTTGTATGCTGCAATTACGGATTATATATATTTAGATATAATTTCTCAAGGAAATGTATTGAAATACATGTTTTATTCGACCAGTGCTCTAAAACCCCAAGACATTCAGTTAACGGAGTCATTTCTGACAAAGAAAAGCATCAAACCAGTGAGCTTTTGGTATATTTGCCTAAAAAATGTCTAACGAGATTAATCGATAATAAAGTGCTTGCTGGTTGAGTTTCTGCTGATGGATTAATCAACTGACGGTCGCAGCAAAGGCGTCTCTTTGGTCCTTGGTAATCGTGACATTATTCTTCGCTATTTTCAGAACTTTTACAAACCAAACAGTCGGTTAATTTATTGAAAATAATCAGGATACGAATCCATTCAGAAAATAATCATTAGTTATAAAATAGTTAACAATGAGCTCCACCTCAACTACAATATGAACTGCTGCTTTTACATGAATGCATCGCTGATAATGATGTGATGTGGGACGGTTTTCTGCATAATGGGTGCTTTTACTTTGAATTCCTGAAGTACATTTTCCTGATTATACTCACTGGGTTTCACTGAAGTCACATTTTCAATGCAGGACCTGTACCGGGGGGGTTTTACAGACTTTTACTTAAGTAAAGGATCCGGGTACTTTGCCACTGACTTGGACAGATCATGACAAAACGGGCCCCTGGGCGCAGACAGGCGAAAGGACCCCCACCTCTCCCATGTCCCCCCAGACTCCGAGTCTCTTCGTGGTCACTTCGTGTCTTTTAACTGAGCTCTGTGACTTCAACACAGGAAACGTTGACGGTCACATCATACAGAGGCCCAGGTCCAGGGGCCTCCTGGCCTCTCAGGCCCCTGGGCCACGCTTCTGGTAACGCACCCACAGCTGTCAGCGTCCTGGCCCTGACAGACCCTCACCTGTCTCTCTGCATTTGTTGTTTGTGTCTTTGATGTGTAGAAATAACCTCCATGAGCCCGGAGAGGAAGGCGACATATATGGCTTTGCCGTCACCGTTTTCCTGTTACGTAAAAGCGCCGATGTTCCCGCCCACAGCGAGTCTCGACAAACGGGGCTCAAACCGCCGTTTGTTCCCGTGTTTTTACCGCTCTTCGTTTTCACCGTCCAACTTCCATCTTCGTGCTTCAGTTCAGCCCGTTCACCGAATGTTTGTGCTGTAAAAACAGAACAAGAAAAGCCCCAAACAGAACCGCGCGGTTTGTTGTGGAGCCCGGTTCAACACGAGCCCTGATAGGTGACGTCTCACGTACGGAAACCGCATCGCCAACCTACCTTTTAAAAAGTGCCCACTCAAGGTTTACAGTGGTCACCGACTCGTCATTTATGCTATAGAACCAAAATGAGGGCCTCCAACAAAGTCACAATAATACATCTAGATTTCGGCGTACATGTCATGCAACAAGTGGCGTGTATTTAAATGGAAATCTAACTTGTGTACACTGTTTGACCTCTCTTTCCGCTTATTTCGGGGCAGCGGCATCCGCATCGTAACGCAGTTGGGGTTATATGCGAATCGCCGTAATTGTTTCGATTTGGGGTAAATTAACTGATGCTTTTTGAGCAGATATGTGGGGAATTTCGGTGCTTTTCAAAATGTGTCAAGTTATTTTCTATCCCTTACATAGTCTCGATGGATAACACGCTAATATTAACTCTGAAGATGTTTGAATGGAGTTTGGTGTGCGAATCCCGAGCACGTACCGGGGCAGGGCTTCCTGCAGCGTCCGTACAGACAAGGAAGTCCGCTCAGCCAATAGCCACGCGGCACTGCTGGGAACAAAACGCGCGAGACCAATCGTGATCTACAGTGGCGGGTTTTCCTTCCGAACTTGCTTCTGATTGGACAGCTACCCATCCGATGCCGTCATTTCCCTCGTGGCGCCGCGTTCGTATCGACCAATGGCCACCCCAGAAGAGGTATGTCCTATTAAAATCGTGGAATCGCTCGACCAATCAAATTTCTTCGTTGGGACCACCGCTGTCACCGCAGCCAATCGCGTGTCGGGAAACAGAGCTCGGGCTCAACAGCTTGTTGTTCGTGAATCGCTTTGCAGCCCGAGAGAGGGGAAGCAGCCGCGGCCGCGTATGTAAGTATAAAAACCTCCTTATCCTGCCCCGAACCAAACTAAAACTTTTAACGAGTGAAATCAGCGGTAGACCAGGCACAGGAAGCCGGGTGGATGTCAGTGGGAGGTTTCCAGTCAGTCGCTGTTGTACCGAGCGGGCTGTGGATTGAATGGCAGCGGCAGTCGGCTTGTTTTTGCAGTGAAGAAATGTGAAGCTCCTGCGCCTTTGTGGAACAGACACTTATTAAATAAATAAATCCACAACAGTTTTTGTTCCGTCGACTGACACAGATTCTCGTTCGGTTTGACAGAAACTTAGTTTATCCACCAAACGGGCGCTAATGTTATCGCTGGCCGAGCTCGCTCCGCTGTTAGCAGGCGGTTTAAATCGCCATATGATCCACAAACTAGCTAGTTGAGTCGCTAGTTAGCCAACTAGCTAAATTTAGCTCCGGACCGGAGAGTGAAGCCCCCGCTCTCTCCTCCGCTCTCCGTGTGGGAACCAGCTTTGGTTTGGACTTTGTCCGGGTTGGGACTCGGTTGTGTAGCAGTGACCGGGACTCTTCCCCCAGCAGCTGGTTGCTAGCAGGCGTTTTCGGGGGGGAGGGGGGGAGTTAAAGTTAGCCGAGCTAGCCGAGCTGACATGGCGAGCTGTGATGGCGACGTGACTCAGTGGAGCTGGGAGCGGAGCGGGAAGGAGCGCTCCGCTTCGTCCTGATCCGCTGCCGTCCCGTGTCCCTTCAACGAGCCTCCGACATTTAACCTCCAGCCCACTGGAACCGGCAGCTCCACGTTCAGGCGAAGTAATGGCTGCTAGCTGAGTTAGTGTGCGCTGTTGGTGCCACATATTTGATCGGATCCGGGGGGGGGGGGCTGCTGCACCGAGCCACAGAAGAATGCCTGAGCTAACATAAGTGAGAGGCTAGTTGGTTAGCTTAGCATCATTTTACAACCCCAGGACAGTTTGACACTCTGCCCCTGTCTGTCCTCTGTTGTTCCGCCAACTTTAACCACAGGTCCCGTCCTGTTTGTGTCTTTCAGTGATCCACAGTCTTTCGAGCTGGACTCCCTCGAATAGCCGTAAAGATGAAGGTGAGTGTTTGACCTGCGACACAAACTGAAGATAATGTTCCCAGTCTGAGGTCCATGTCTACACACTATCCAGCTGGAAGCAGCTTCTGATCAGTTAAACTGGGCTCTGATGGCCATGCACTGGTGTCTTTCCAGTTCAAAGCCTCATCTCTGTCCAGTTTATCTCCAGCTGATTTTATCATTTCATCACTGTTTTACATTAGATGATCACGTTGGTGTCACAGTAATGAGCCACTGTTTTCATCACAGTACAAGAAGTCCATTACCCTAAATAGAGCTCAAACTATCAGTCGATTAATCTTTTTGTCAACTGTTGTTGGAAGATTAATGGTTTTCAACTGTTTTCAAGCAAAGATGCCAAATGAGTGCTGGTCCTTGCTTCCCACATGTGAGGATTTGATGCTTTTCTTTGTTTTATATGGTAGTAAATGAGTATTTTCAGGTTCAGATTGCTGGTCAGATAAAAAGTCAATTTGCATATCTCGTCTTTGGCTATCTCACTATCTTCTGACATTTAATAGACCAAACAACTTACAGGAAAGCAACTACAGATTAATTGGTAATGAGAATAATCATTAGCTGCAGCCCTAATCCTCGAAGACACATCAGTCCTGCTACTACTGGATATATTCCTTCTGCTGTCTAACAAAAAAATGGTTTTGATAATGTCTCAAGGTTCAGCTCCAGCCCAGGACCCAAACAAAGATGGCAAATGAAAGCATGTTACGTATCTGGTTGCATTTTAGTTTCAGTTCAGTTCTTGAGATGTACCTTTTGAAACTTGTTAAAATGATCATTCACAGTACAGCAGAGGAAATACAGCCACGTTAGTCACTTTTGCTTGTGTTTATTTCCGAGGAAAACAGCAACTTATTTATGTGACTGATATGCAGCTATTACTACAGAAGTCTTAAATGTAAAAATGATCATTACATTTAAGGAACAAACCGTGACTACAGCCAGCTCAGGCCATAACTAGTTAAACAAGCACATAACAAGCTTCTGTGCCGACTGATGGAGACTCTCAGATTATAGGACGCCAACAGGGTTCGTTAATATGCACTGAAAGAAACCAATAGGAACAGCAAGACTCACACATCTGTAGAGTCAGACTGGGTTTGGTTAGACTCTGTCTTGTCCGGTTTCTGCCTCAGTGTCAGTTTGACTCAGTGAGCTTCCATCTGAACCTAATATCTGCACTGTGATTAAAACAGACACATAAATACTCTGATAATATATATGAAACCTGTACCAGGGTTGTTTTTGCTGCTTTCCCACACAGTGTCACATTCAGCAAACCACTGTTACTTCACATTTTCAGTGTCTGAACCCTCCAAAAGTAAAGGTCAGGAGAAATGTCACCGCATCCAGACTTTAGTAATATATGCGTCGTTGTTTACTCTTCCCTCTGAGTTGCTGAACTCATCACATGATAATAACACAATGAATAAATAAGAACAAAACCAGAGACCTGTGACAGCAGACAGAATATTATTAGAACCAGTATTCGCTCTATGGATTGTAGTTTCTCTGGTGACGGAATGAAGCGTAACACCTGCAGCTCCGTGTTTACAGAGTGATGTCACCCCCAGGTTGCTGACATCAGCCATGAAGAGCACTCTTATTGGCTGTTCAGTGATCCTGAATGGTTGATCTTATGCAACCCTTCCTGTTTTTTGTTTGTTTGGTTTTTTTGTTTTTCAATTTCCCTCTCAATTAACTTCTGTTCACTGTTGATGGTAAACAGTCTTGGTCCTGATTGGTTCAAACAGCCTGCTGCACATTTGTCAAGATGGGAAAACGTGTTTTGTTTATGAGGAGGTCATGTGACCTGGCACCACCACAGATGTTGGATTTAAAAAAAAAAAAAGAAATCAAAACACATTTTTGGCACAAAGTTAAATTTGATGTTAACTAACTAACATCTAGTTCTACAAGCTGACTGTGTGTTGTAGCAGCACATTCGCCTGGTGTTTCTGTAGCGAAAAATTTCAAAAGCTCTAATGTTTAACTTATTAGTACGATGATGCGGGTTATTAAGTGATTAACATTTGCAGTTTCCAAAAACGGTCACTAAACCACCTGATTTTTGTCTGGAAACTGATTTATAAACATATATTAAAATAAAACTTTCTATTCAACTATGTAATATGTAATATATTGATGATTTAATTGGGATTAATCAGATTGTTGCACAATAATAATCCAATGTTATAGAAAATCTGGAGTGTGTGTGTGTAATAGTGTATCTGACCAGATCACTCTCCACTGTCACTCTGCGTTTTGGGCAACGAAATATTGCATTAACACGTTTTAAACAGCTGCTCAGACGAGTGTTATAATATCACGTCATTATAAACACACAATAAAACACAAACACATTCTGACCAATCACCGTGACTACTACAACCGTGAGATGAGCAGCTGATCCTAGAGCTGTGCAGGACAACTGATGTAATTAGCACCAGCGTGTAAATAGTGGTCGATGCTTGTCAGACTGCTGTAGTGGAAGTTCTGTCATTTTCTTCCAGCAGTCCTTCACGTCGTACGTTAGAATATAAAACGGGACAGATATTTGCTTAAATGCAGGTAAAGGTGATCATGAGCAGCAGATGCCAAACTTCACAGCGGGACATGTTCACAGTTCTGGTGTAGATAAGAAATGGAAAGACAAATAACAGAATTGTGACGAAATGTTTATTGACTGAAAGTGTTTCCATGCACATCAGTAACCAGGTTAGTCGGTTTTCTCCACTAATCTGGTTTCTCAAACATCATGTAAACCAGAAACCTGGTTTCTCCTGGACAAAACCGAATCTTTGCTCATGTACACATGCATGTCCTCATATTCAGAATAATTCCACCCAAAGTACAGCTGAAACTGAAACTAACACTGGGGTAGAAGTTTTTAATCTAAGTCTATAATCCTGAAGTGAGATCTGACAGTTTGAAGAGGAAGTTGCATTTATAAAAAGACAGAGGAGTAGGATTGTTTGGTCACGTGGTCTTTGTCTTAATGTTGATGCAACTTAAATGACATATATCTGGTGTAACAGGGAATGGTGTCGTCCTGCTGAAGCTAGATGGACTTGTTCTCCAGTTCCCTTTGATACTTGTGTACTTTTGCAAACTTGTCTTTTGGTTTGTATGTCAGGTTAATTGATATCGCAGCTCCTCCACATTCGTTCTTTAGGACTGTATCAGTTAAACCTTAAATACAACACAGACCTTTGTTTAGGTGAATCCGACCAAACTGTTCGAGGAGGAGCCGTCATCAGCGTTAGCCATTTCTGCTGTTGTGAAGCTAATGTTAGCTGCTAACTATGCTACAATGACTAAAGAGACAGAGAGAAGCTCATTATTAAAAGACAGCAGCTCTAATCAGCAGCTTCAGACTGGTGTCACACACGAGACAAAGTCATACCATCAAAAACATCCATAAAAATCTGGATTCAGTCAGATCCAGACTGGAGGCCAACAGCTGCAGCTGCTCTGCTGTGTGCTGCAGGGCATGCTGGGAGTGTCTGTGTGTCCCCTGATGTCACTGATGTGTGTGTTGGTGTGTATTTCAGGCAGCAGACGAGCCTGCCTACCTGACGGTGGGGACGGATGTCAGTGCCAAGTACAGAGGAGCCTTCTGCGAGGCTAAAATCAAGACTGTGAAACGCATGGTGAAGGTCAAGGTAAGACCCACAGCAACCAGGTTTACCTGCAGACAGGAAGTCCACGTTGAGACCTCAGCAGGGTTGTCTGAATCCCCCTCGCACATAAATAACAAACCACGTCTGATCTCTGTGGCCCCTGCATGTCTACACACCTGCAGTGTGATTGGATCCAGTAAAAATAATTAAATTCTGAGCTGCCTGTGCATTCTGAGTGCTCCATTTGAAAAACATCACTCAGACTCCAAATCCGCACCAGACCTGAGACGTCAGTGATGTGTAATGTCTACTGAATCGTCCATCCGTTCAGTGCACACTGACTCTGTCCTCTGTACCAGTGTGTCTGTCTTCAGAAGGACAAGCTGTCCTCCACAGACCGAGGAACGTCAGACATTTACTGGTCAGAAACAGCTTTACAGCCGGCTTCACGAGGAGGATACACGCAGAAAACTAAACAGTCGCACTGGTTCCGGGACCGGTTTTCTCCTTTCTGTGTTCTCGTTTCAGTATTTTCTGTTAATAATATCCTGAATGTTACTGGACACAGAGAGACTCATGGATAATGCAATGAACCTATAAATTTATATTATGGCCACTGGTCTGAATTATTTACACTTTCTTTCTGACAAATCAGTTTTTTTTTTTCTATCTCTAAATACTACAATACCCGTGAGCCTCAGACGCGGTTGCCATGGAGAAGAAGCCAGTCAGACGTGTGAATCAGAGCAGTAGGTCCAGTTGTAAACGAAACCGGGCGCCGACTGAATTTAACCACAGTTGACCCCAAAATTAAAAGCGAACTGATTTCAGCTGCAGATTGTAAAGGCTGTTTTAAAAAAAACAAAAAAAAAACATCTTCATCTCCCACCTGCTCTCAGTAGGGGTGGGCAATTCCACAAAATGAGGTACCAATTAATTCAAGGGCCAGCATCAACCATATTAATACAGATATTAGTATTTTTGTATTGTTAAAATCAGCTCATGGACTATCATGCAAGGGGGAGAAAGATGATACACTATCCTTTATGATTATATTTTTAATTACCGTCAAATGATTTTCCAAACATGAGGTGTTTCCTTTTACTGTTCTGTTAATGACTTCATCGCTTGCATGTTTAAACACAAGACAGCTTTTAATGGTAAATAACAAATATTCATGATATAAATTCTCTGAAACTGAAAAGGTCGTCATTGCAAACAGCAGCAGCAGAGACGTTAATATTGCAGCACTAAGAGGAGTGTTTCCAGGATGTGATCTAACAAGTGATAGATCCTTTTTTTTTTTTGTATATATAGATACTCAAAACAAGACTTCGTATCGGTAGTTTTGATACTCTGCGGTTCGATCCCACCACCTAAAGTTAAATATGTCCACAGTGAAACCAGAAAGCTGACAGTCAAACCGACCCATCTTTGTAAATAGTTAATTGTAGGCAGTCTAATGCTGACATCACTAACAATATATTGGCTGATAGTAACTTTTTTTTTCAAACACATAAAGAATCTTGATACAGATCATTTTAGTTTCGTTTTTTAAAGAACCGTGTAAAAATCAACTTGTCAGGGCTCTCCGATGGATGGACGAACGCTATAATGGAGGCACTGTTTCCAAATTTTGGCATTTCTGTCTTTCAGTTTCTCGTTACTTATTGGCCGACATAAACACCGGTACTCAAACATCTGTATAAACTAATCTAAGCTGACATATCAGTCGGGCCAACTTGTCTTTCAAGCTTTAGAGTTAAGAAGTTGACAACTTAAGGACAGCAGGAGTTATTGAATGACTGTCTGAGATTACTCTTTATAAAGAGAAATTTACCCGGCATAAATAAATTAAAGGGTGTTGCATCCTAACGTGTTACATGGAGTCAGTGTGGGCTGTGAAATTCTGAATAATTTTTATATAATACTCAAACTTAGGATTTTACAACTCCGGAAAATTATCACTGAAAAAATTATTTTATCTTTTCTTGTGACCTTTGCGAGATAAAGAGTAGAAATACTGCGCTCCCGCTACAGGGTATGTATTTGATTGGTCACCTCAGCACCTTGGTGGATGACGTATTGCAGAAAAGGTTGACGCTGGTTTTCCTTTTTTTTTTTTCTTTCTCCCCTGAGCTCTCCATGTTGACACCCCTGCTGTGTCAACAGACTGGCTCTGTTCAAATGAATGAGAGGACTGAGAGTAAAGTGGTGAAATCTCTGTTTCCAGATTCTAGATCTCAATGATATCTGAGTTAGATTTTGGGAGACCAAAGGCAGACTGTGCCAAAAACTCTGACAGTCTCTAATTTAGGACCAAATTCACATTTATAATGAAACTGCTGCCACGGCACACAAAGACAAACCAACCAGTCAAAACACAGGGAGGATACATGGATGCCACATTACCACGGTGTTTGTTTTTGTTTTTCTTTCTTTTAAGAAGAACCTCAGTGTTCCTCAACTCAGAAACAACAAGAGTACCCAGAGATCAGTGTTTCCAGTTCAGATTTACAGTTGTTACTCAGTTACAGCCTGAATGTGCTGTTAGATTTTAAACTGACTGCAGATAAATAAATCACTTAATATAACAATAATGTAACACTTAATAACACCATTGTTTATTATTAGTAGAACCGAAACAATGAGTTGATTAATTGCTAAGTCAACCAAAATAATTAACGGAAACTATTTTTGGTTCCAGCTTCTCAAATGGCAGAATTTGCTGCTGCTTTGTCATTTATACTCCTAAGCTGATTATCTTTAGGTTGTGCTTTAACAAAATAAGCCATCTGAAAACATCACTCTGGTAACTTGGAGTTTTTTTTACACAACTTTCTCACGTTTTATAAACCAAACGATTAAATTAATAATATTTTGGAGATTAGTTGATAATGAAAATAATCGTTACTTGTAGCGCTAATTGTAAGTTATGCTTCAGTGTCAAACTGCATGTTTCATATTACAGATGTGTGAAGGTAGTGTTTCCTCTGATCATTGAGATAAAGGCTGCAGACGTCGTGATTGGCTGTCGGGGCGGAGTGATGATGCTGAGAAAAGGTTTCGCTCAATGAGCTGACGATGACGTGTGATGTCACATCTTCTCTTGGCTGTCTGACCAATCCCCTGCCAGCTTAACCTCAGCTGTGACCCCTCACACGGACTGTAATACCGTCCTGTTGGTGTGAATAAAGGACCGGACGGCCGGATTTATAGTTGAGCGTCAAATTTGCCTGTTGATATCACCTCTGCAATGCTATCGGGTGTTCTCAGGCGGAACGGTGCTTTATGTCCCCCACAGTAACTCTGCTTACGTTCTTGAACTTATTTTGGGATACAGAGCGATATTGAGCCACACACACACACACACACACAGATTTATAGAACTGCAGTTACAGCCAGGTAATTTCTAACCTTATCTTGCTGTGGCTTGTTACTGAATAAGAGACTGCCGCCATGCAGTTTCTGTGTTTATGTTTATTCAGTCATGCAGAGCTGCGATCTCTGTGAGCAGAGGGTTTGCAGTGTAATCCATTAGTTGGATGTCTGTTACTTAAAAGGAGAAGACTACCGACTTCGTGTTGTCTTCACTCTCAACAAACTCCACCAGCATCAGAACCATGGAGGGAAAACACAAGCAGCCAATCACAGCTCTTGTAGTCTCCATGTGGTATCTCCTTTCGTAGACCTGACGTGCAGTCACAGCTTTGAGCGGGTGCATGCTAGCTACGCCTCGTGGGTACGCCGTGGCCCCTTAATGCAGCAGCAGCAATCTGTTTTAAGAGTCGTTTCTTCATTTAGAAAAAAACAGTGCCAGCTTGTGAACCCTGATAAGGGATTGATATTGATACTACTATGGTCACTTATCAATACTCTTTATCAGTACTCCTCCATAACTATAGTGAGACCAAAATTTCATTACCAGAGGCACCAGTGCTCAGTGTGGCCTTTCAATTTAGTCATTTGTTTTCAAGTGATCATGGCATGATGCTCTTAATCATTCAGTGAGGGATAAGATTGCTGTGTGTGGTGTTACCTGTTTATCACACCCTAGCTCCTACGTCTCTATCTTATACTAGTAGCAGTGATGATGATGATAACAAAGCACTTTCTTTTTTTTTAATAAATGAGATTAAAAATAAAACTGTAACCAGTGATTACACTAAAACACAGAAAGAACAGGTGCAGCCACCTGGGCATAAAGAGTTGGTGTTAGAACTGTCTCATTACTGTGGAGGTGTTCATTGTAATGACGACCATTACCTTGACTTGAGTTTGAGTCATTGATGATGTTGGAGCAGCAGCTGCTTTACTCCACTTTACACCAGTCTAACCTCCATTACACACAACTGTGTGTAATGGAGTTTCCTGTTTCCTGTGTTTTCACTCGTCCACAGACGGTAAACACAACCACGGTAAAGCTGGCAAACACATCATCATTAGTGGACGGCTACGTGTTGGGAAGAAGTTCATTTAACACAGTAGTCGAATGATGTTCAGAGACAGACAGCAGCCCTGAATGCTGCAGACGCTTTCCAGTGTTATGTCTCGGACCAGTCAGGTGCGCACATTCATCACACACTCTGACAAGACTTCGAACGGATATCCTACAGTCTGACAGCCTGAGACCAGGATTTCATTCGACCTTCACGCAGTGTGACATGACATGAAGCTGTACGGCCCCTGTTACCACACAGTATGTAGGGGCTGAGAGACTGAACCTGTCTGCTGAGACTAAGGTCAGTTAGTTAATGAGTCAATGGACAGAGAACTGATCAGCAACAGTGCTTGTAATCGTGTAAAAGTGTTTTAAGTAGTTTTTCCAGCAGAAAATGGTGAACATCTGATGCTTTTTAAATGTGAGAATCTGCTGCTTTTCCTTGTCCTATGTGACAGGAACTGATTCTCTTTCGGTTTTGGACCGTTGGTCGGACAAAACAGGACATTCGAAAACTTCACCTTGAACCAGGGCTGGGACATTGTGATGGACGTTTTTACTGATGTTTTCCAGACCAGACGATGAATTGATTATTTGCGAAAACAGCTGTTGGTTGCAGCTCGAGACACATTCGTTCCCCCACATGTTGTTCTCCATCAGACAGTGGATGATGAAGACAAACACTCCAGTCCTGTGAACATGTTGTTGTCTGCACGGTCAGCTGTGTTTAGGTGTTTTCTGTGTCCTCGGCTTCAACAACATTCAGTTTCCACCTTCTTCCTCTTTTTTTAAGCATATATTTAGCAGAAACAGCAGCTGCTGCCAATTGTACTATCTGTAAAAACTGTACGGGCTGAGCTTGTTTCATCATCAGATATAATGGAAACAGTGTGTCACAGCTACAGGCTGAGATGGATCATAAATGTGTTCATCTCTCCTCTGCCTTCAGATTTTTATCTCCAAAGATCAAAGTTGTTTGTTCAGGACAGAAAGAACGGGACGCCTGAAACTGTCTGTTCAGTTTGTCCTGAGTTTTTGTTGTAGTGTCTCTTATAAATTTGCCTCTCATTTTTCCATTTATAAAAGCACGTTGGATAGAAGTGTTATATGAACCCGGTCCAGTCAATGGAAAAACATCAAATTCGATAATCCAGAAGGTCCATCATGTCAATGCTGTCCTCTGTCTCACTGTTTGTGTCTTTCAACACATCCTGTCTCAGTGATTTAAAAAAAAAAAAAAAAAAAAAAGACAAACGTTGGGCAGTAAATCTCTTAACGCTCATCACACTCATCTTTCTTTCTCCCCAGGTGACTCTGAAAGGTGAAAGTACGTCCCAGGTGGTGCAGGACGACCAGGTTAAAGGACCCCTGAGGGTAAGATGGTGATGCTGAGTGTTGGTGTCTGATGCTGAGGGTTCAGCTCTGCAGAGCGAGTCACTGTTCAGGTTTACAGGAGGTTCCCTAAATGTATGAGCAGCGGGTCAGGCGGATCATCATCACGCTACCAGATGTTTACAGCTGCCTCACTGGCTGTTCTTACATTCTGGAGCAAACATATTTTGGTTTGGTTTTGACTAAAACATTCGGCCTCGTGCAAGACCGTTTTATATTATGTAACATTTTATAGATAGGGATAGTTTACGTATATAGATATTATTATTCTCCATTTCATCAAACAGCACACACAATGCAGTCTACACATTTCATCATTCCCCTCATCCCAGGCCACAAAGTATAGAAATAAACGAAAATATAAATATTTGTAACCAATGAGAAAAAACTTCATGTCAGTTTAATACCTTAAACCAAAATGATGTCTTTACAGAAATCCATTGAACAATCATTCTTATAGCAATTTTTTTTTTCAATTTTCCAAATACAAAAAGGTGACCAGAAACCCTCGAAAGTCTCTATAGTTTTTGTTTTCCACTGACAACTTCTCTAGGGGAAGTAAATATTTGATCCAGAAATAAATTAAAAAGTTGGAGCAGGCTTGTGTCACCAACACAACAAAATACATCTTTTCTGCAAAATGAATAATGATGACAAGTTTTCTTATTTTTAGTTTCGTAAGTTATCTAAGTGATGCGGAGCGGAACTTAACGAAGATAAACAAGGACTGAATTGAATTTCACTATTTAGCATTACTGTTGTGATTTCCAAAAAGAGCTTAAATTTCTCTCACTCTCAGAAAAGTTGTACCAAGTTTGGTCCGCTGCCTCGCCTCTCTGATATCACGGGGAGTTTCCTTTAAACTTGTGAATCCTGACTGGTGTGAGATTCTATTTATGAATGAACGAGTCTGAACTAGAATTTGAATTGAAATTCGTTGATTGTATTGCTAGTAAATGGGAAGTGACCTCACTCACAAAAACGTCACCACAAATCGCCATTAAATTCCATGCCAAGGTCTTTTTCCCAAACGTTTAACAAAGGCTCGTAAGAAGATACACAGCATTTGACTGAGATATTATAAAATCCCTTGATCTTCCCTCTTAGTGAAGTAGCATATCACCTTTTGCTCTATTTCACTTATGTCCAGGCGCAGTTTATTTAATTGAATGAATTTTGGTATTGGTGTTTCGGTAATCACAACAGCCTCGCAGAGAAAGTAAGTGTGTTTCGAGTCGCATTCACCAAACTCTTCACTGGACAAACCTGTGGTGAATCGTTAGTTTTCAGCCCGATGAATACGGCTGGTTCATGAGCTGTGTGGTTATGGGAAATTTCATAATTAGAATCATCGACACCCCTGAACACCCCTGCTGCTTTATGATTGGTTCCCATTCTGCTCCAGTTGGTTCATTGACAAAAATGAGGGGAAAAAAGAATTTCACGTTGTGGATCTTTATGTCCTGCTGTCGGAAATCCTGAAACGGGACCCGAAACAACTAGAAAATATTCACAACGCTGCCAACAACGTTAGATGAGAGCAGAGCTGAAATAAAGAGAACACAAAACACAAAAATCGGATATTAGACAGGATGATATTACACTGTCAGTTGTTATAACAGAGGACGATACAGGACAGAGACCTGCAGACAGACCCTGAAGCAGCTGTGAGAGGTGTTTTCATCGCACCTGACTGAACTGGAGAAGTTCAGCCAATAATATCATCAAAGGGAAAAAAAAAAAGTTACTGAACTTCCCTCACCTTGAACAGAATGTTAGTTTAACATTACCTTTACTTGTGTTCATTTTCATTTAGGTTGACTTTTGTATCATATTTAACCTCCAAATTCATTCAGATGAAGCCACTGTCATTCTTTAGTCAAACGAGTCGTTTCCACTGTAGGGAAAGACTGGAAAGATTCACGACTCGTACGACAGGTCTGGACCACTCTTGAATTTCATTCATACCGCAGTGAAAACTTAATGAAAGAGAAAGTTGGTGACTGTGACAAATTCTCCTAAATCGCTTGTTAGTGCCACTTAAGAACAAATCTGTTCCTACCTGTGGTTCTTGGGTGAAGCTCATTGTTCTCATGTTTTCTCAGGTTTTCCTTATCAGCTTTATGGAGCAAACATGTTTTGTTTTTTGTGTCCTGAGTAAAAAAAAAATGTGTTGTGAGACTTGATGCCTTGTAATAAACTAGAAACTAGGTTTCAATGATAGATATCTTACCAGCAACCTGATGCTTGACTCAGACTCTGTCTCTGTGTGTGGCTCAGGTGGGCTCCACTGTGGAGGTGAAGACTAACGAGGGTTTATCCAGCGAGGCCGTCATCAGTAAGCTGACAGACGCCAGTCTCTACACTGTGGGTGAGTCTTCGTTCCAGCCTGCCGATTGGTCCATACATACACACATTAGGGTCCATACTCATCTGTGATTGGTTCCTTAATCTTTTTATCTGCTGGATGGATTGTGATGAAATGTGGTTCAGACATTAATGTATGGATTATCCTCTGACTTTTCCTCTTGCACCATCACCAGGTCATATTTTAATTTCTCCAGTACTTTGATTTTTATTTATTTATTTATTTTTGACCAGATACCTGCAAACTAATGACATTCCCATCAGCCTCAGCCGTATGCTGTTTACTGTTAATTAGCTAGCTTGATGGTGAACATGTTAAACATTATAACTGCTAAACATCAGCACGTTAGCATTGTCATTTGGAGCATGTTAGCATGCTGATATTAGCATTTAGCCCACAGCATTGTGTCTAAGTATAACCTCAAAGCGCTGCTAACACTGGATCTGACTTGCTTGTTGCATTTAAAAATCTTTTAATAAATAATAAGTCTTCACTATAAGTTTTACTTCAGTGTCAGACTACACAAGCGTCATGATTGGTTGCGTGCAGACGTCATGATTGGCTGTCGGGGAGGAGTGATGATGCCGAGAAAAGGTTTCGCTCGATGAGCTGACGATGTCGTGTGATGTCACGTCTTCTCTTGGCTGTCTGACCAATCCCCTGCCAGCTTAACCTCAGCTGTGAAAAAAAATCTCCTGTTAGACTCTGATAACTCAAGCGTGTTTGTGTGTTTCAGTGTTTGATGACGGAGATGAGAAGACTCTCCGTCGTACGTCTCTGTGTCTAAAGGGAGAGAGACATTTTGCAGAGAGTGAGGTGAGTCACGCCTACTGTACAGACAGAGGGACTGCTCCTCAGGCCTGTATCCTTCCAACAGAAAGTCTTTCAACTCTAAAAATATCTACAATCGTCTCACTGCACGGCCATTAATATTAAAGTATACATGTTAATCACGTTCTACCCCTCGTCCCTCTCAGACGTTGGACCAGCTGCCGTTGACCAACCCGGAGCATTTCGGCACTCCGGTCATCGGCAAGAAGTCAAACCGTGGTGGACGGCGTTCATCCCAGGCTGTGTGAGTTTTATCGTTTTAAAGTATATGTACATTCAACAAATGCAGCACCGAGTGTAGAAGACACATCACTCTGTAACATCTCTCTATGACCGCCAGTGACCTGTGTTTTTTCAGCAGAGTGGAGACTCTTCTCCAGAGAAATGATCAGCTGATCGCAGCTGGTTAAATACAGGACAGTTTGTGTGGTGCAACCTGCTTTAGTTTAGTGACGCGTAAATTCCGACCTAGTAAACGCTTTCGTTAGAACTAAGTTTGAACTTGTGAACAACTGCTGCAACTGACTCTGTTTCACTGTAAACTGGAATACTTACTCTGTCCGTCTGTCTGTATCTCTGTATCCCTGTATCCCTGTCTGTCTCAGGGCTGACGAGGAGAATGAGTCTACATCCAGTGAAGATGAGGAGGAGGACAGGCGGAGGCTGAATGATGAGCTGCTGGGGAAAGTGTGCAGCATTGAGAACGAGGAGGAGCCCAGCAGCTGGTACCTGGCTCTGGTAAACACACGCGCACACGCGCACACACACACACGCACACACAACTCTACCTGTCTGTCACAAGACCACGCTCCGACTGCAGGTGTGTGTTTGTCCTGCAGGTGGTGTCTCCAAGCTGTAACGACGAGCTGGTGGTGAAGAAGGATCAGTGTCTGGTCAGATCATTCAGCGACTCCAAGTTGTGAGTTCACTTTGATTTTATTTATTTATTTTTAATTGTTGATCTTTGATCAGAAACTGATCGGCCCCTTCTCATCCTCCTCCTCCTCCTCCTGTTTCATCCTGCAGCCACACGGTGGCGAGGAGACACGTCCACGCCGTCAACTCCATCAGCATTGCCAGGTCTGAGTTCTCCAACAGGAGAGGTGAGGCACTACAACCCCCACAATGCACCAGGGCACTGATTCACAGGCAAAACTCAATGCTGACTGTTTTTCAATTTTGTTTTTCTCTTACATCTTTTCAACTGCTGCTTCTCCTCATTTTTTGACCTTCACCTCCTTCTACTCCTATGACTGCCCCTTTCTCCCCTCTTCCTTCTGTCACATCCTCTCTCTCTCCCCTCTTACTCTTGCTCCCCATTCTCCTATGGCCCCCCATTCTCTCCCCACTCTTCTGTCTCCTCTCCCTCTTGCTCCCTTTCTCTCCTTCTCCTCTCTCTCTCCTCCTTCCTCCTCCTCCTACTTCCTTTCTCTTCTATTTCCTCTTCTCTTCCTCCCCCTTCTAACCTCTCTTCTTTCTTCTCTCTTCCTTCTTCCTCCCCCTTCCCTCTTCTTCTTTCCTCCTCTTCTCCTCCTCCTCCCTATCTCCATTCTCCTCCTCTTACCACCCCCCAGGTTTTGAAGCAGCCCAGATATTCCTGAGGAGCCGGGAGGTTCCAGATCTGTGGAAGATGGACATGAGTCAGATCCTGGACTCGTCCTCCAGTGACGATGAGGACGATGAAGAAGAGAAGGAGAGTGATGACGAGGAGGAGGACGAAGAGGAGAGCAAAAAGAAGAAACACATAAAGGATGAGGTGAGAAACTGATGAGAGACCAGGTGTGACTCTCCTATAACGTACTGTGTGGGGATGTAATGCTGGGGGGTCAGATCCTAACTTGCCTGTCTTTGTGTCCAGCCGGAAGAGGAACCAGACCCAGAGGAGAGAGACCACTTCCTGCAGCAGCTCTACAAGTTCATGGAGGACAGAGGTGAGCCAGCTCAGGACTTCAGACTGGGACAGGACATGCCTTCAGATTTACAATCACAAAATACTCCAGTGATCTGTCTTACATGAAGGGTTTTATGTGAATTGTTCCTTTGTGTGAAACAGCTCAGGGGTTTGTTCTAACATTACTGGTGTCTGTCTGTCTATCAGGGACTCCCATCAACAAACCACCAGTGTTGGGTTATAAAGACCTGAACCTCTTTAAGCTCTTCAGACTTGTCTATCACCTGGGAGGCTGCCACAAGGTGAGGACTGTCCACCCGTCTACCTGTCTGTCCATAGAGCTGGTGATTAGCTGAAGACACACTGATACTGACGTTCACTCGCATCCATGATATACACATCCTGTAAAAGTGACTTCTCTGTTGACCTGGGCTCATAATCTGTCCTAGCGGGCCAAGAATTCTCAAAGTGACAGTTTTGGTCTTACAGAGGAGTCACATCAGAGGAGTCCTGATCAGTTAGTTAGCTGCAAGAGGTTGAGGTCAGACAGAGGCAATGTGAGAGAGGAGAGGTTACACTGATCAGCATGAGCTAATGAAAAGATACAGTTGCTCGATTTAAAAAAAAAAAAAAAAAAAACAGTGTTCAGGTCTCTGCAACCTCACAGAGGGAGGGAAGATGCAGCCTTACTAAAGAGATGATTTGGGTCTAACACAACTGATTGTTTCAGCAGAAACAAATCTCACTTTGATCTGTTTTGCTCTGAGTTCAAAGAGAATGCGAAGCCAATTTTAGGGTCGGCACAAATGCATACAAAGTCGATGGAAAGACGTGATGGGAAGCACGTTCACCCAGGATGATGTAAAAATGAGAAATTTGTGTGTATCCTGGAGCTTTATGACTCAGTTTCATGAACATGCAGAGAGGAGAGGAAAGAGAAGAGCGACTGGAGCGACATAACAGAACTGAAGTTTCAGACGCTGATGTACAGGTCTGTTTCTAGGTAGCGTACAGTTAACATCTGTACAGTTGTTACGTTGGGTGTATGGGCTGAATAAGCACAAGCAGTCCAGCAGGCAAATTTGTGCCAACAACGAGAGGTGAAAATTCACTTTTGCTGTCTGAGTCAGTTTCAGCGTCATTCCTCGGTGGAGCTCAGATGCAGCAGTGCATCTGAGCTCAGTGGGTCATGTGACCAACTGAAGGCCATGCGGGATGATCCCGAGAGAGGTTGTGAATGCTGGACTGAAGTCCTGTGATGTCGCGTCCTCTTGGCTGTCTGACGAGCCCCACTGTCCAATCAGCTGATTACAGAGAGAAACAGCTGGATGTGACAGTTACAGCTTTGAACTGACAGGGCTCCATTTCTGAGAGCGTGCCAGTTAGAATTTCGCATGGTAGCGTTGGTGCGAGTGCGTGACGATCATTGGGCTGTTCCAGTGCCCCTCTGGCACGGACGCTGGGTTAGCCACTGCGGTCGTGTCGATCTCTCCACGCTCAAACAATCATTCAGCCGTTACCGTGTTCTGTAGACGCGGCGTCCACATGTGATTATTTTAAAAAACACAAAACAAGGGGGGAGAGGAGGAGGCTGGTGGAGAGGGAGATCCGACCACAGGTCCCGCCTCAGACACAACCGATGATGAGGATGCAGCTGCAGGGAGAGTGGAAAAATTGCCTCTGCTCACTACTTAACAGGTCTCACTGTTTATGACAGATATTGCCACCGACGTTTCCACCAGACAATGTGAGATTGTCTACACCTGTGACATTGATAATGGAAGGGGAGAAACAGGGTGCGACCAAATTATCTACAAACTTTCTCAGTTGGTCGCACCAGAGCTACCAGTGGAAAAGTTAGTCCTCAGTCCTGACTGACTCTGTTCTTCTGTCTGTCTGTTTTTTTTGTTTGTTTTGTTTTGTTTTTGTTTTTTCTCCCCCCCCAAGATTGAGTCTGGGACAGTGTGGAAGCAGGTCTACATGGATCTGGGGATCCCCGTTCTGAACTCTGCTGCATCCTATAACGTCAAGACGGCCTACAGGAAGTAAGAGAACACACCTGCGTACTCACATCTGTGTGTGTGTGTGTGTGTGTGTGTGTGTGTGTGTGTGTGTGTGTGTGTGTGTGTGTGTGTGTGTGTGTGTGTGAGAGAATAAATAAAATAATATAATATTCCCAAAGTTGTTACAGTTCATCCTGAGGGGGGACACGAACGTCGGAGCCACATTTCAATCCATCCAATAGTTAAGATGTTTCAGTCTGGACCAAAGTGGAGGACCGACTGACTGACATTAACATCCATACAGACGTGCTTCCAGTGCGGCTAAATATCAGCCCCTTCACGATGCCACGATGGCGACAATTAACGCAAATTCAACCAATCCCCATGAACTCTGCGCGACCTTGCAACTCTGTCCAATCACCTAAACTTTTCTGCAACTTTCACCAATCACAGCAGTCCTCCGTGCAAAATGTTTGAGCCATACACATGTCCGTCACCAAACTCACTTCCTTGTTTCTCAGACGCGTGGGACACGAAAGTCTCATTTACCAACAAAAATGACTGCTAAATACAATGCGAGGAAGTCCCCTGATGTTCCGCACAAAAGCGGGGGCAAATTATTTTTTACCGTGTGCAACGTTATGGAGTAACACAAACAAAAGTCATAGATTTACAAATGCTTTTCTACCGCAAAACAAACCGGGAGAATGGCTGAAATGCCACAGGACAATAGAGACAAGCCGACATGAGAGCGGCCATGACATCCAGATCTATTGCAAGTGCTGAAAGAACCAAGTTGAGTTTCCTCTGTCTTTTGGTCTGTACCAAGGTTTCAGGTGTGTTGTTGCTGCTTTCCATCTTTCTTTCCAGTATTTCTTTCTTAACCACTTCTGACCTGATCCATTTCCCATCCTGGTTTTCTGAGCAGTGTAAATTGTGTCAACAGGTACCTGTATGGTTTTGAGGAGTACTGCCGCTCCGCCTCCATCACATTCAGGACCATCCATCACAACAACCCCCGCCCTCCCACCATACCAGCCAATGAGACTGCAGGGGTGGAGCTTAAAGAGCCCTCCACGCCACCGGTGAAGGCGGAACCTGTGGATGACAAGAGGGAGGAAGTAGAGTCAGAGAGTGAGAGCGAGAAGGAGGAGGTCAAGGAGAGGCAGTTGTCACCGAGGGTGAGACACTGAAAACATTGAGTTACATAACACACAGCGACAGTTAAGTATAACGCAGCAGCAAGACAGGCTCTAGAGAGAGCCTTAGCATTTAACGTTACCTGAAAGCCACCGTAGGTTCTCCTATGTACTTGGCAAGGGAGGGGTGAGGTGAGGGGTGTTCACTTGGTTGCAATCTGCAGCCCTGCGACTAGATCCCACTGTGCCCTACACACTTGTCCTTAAACAGTGTGGTTCCAGATTCTGGTTCCAGAGTATTTCTCCAAACAGAACATTAAATATTCAAGAATTTAAGTTTGTAAATAAACATCGGTAGTTGTTATTTATTGAAAGTTTAAAACTCAAATGTTCTAATCTGCTTCTTTAGGACTGTGTACGTGTGTTGTTATTATTTGATTGACAGCACCAACAAACAACCATTCAACACATGTTGATGTACATTTTGCTAAAACTTGATTGGTGCATAGAAATATATTTGATATTTTTCCAGTCTAACAAACTTCAAACCATTGACAAGAGCACAAACAAAACAAACAAGACTAAGTCAGGTACATGGCTGGACTTTCAGTGGAAAGGAGCTAAGTGTTGCTTAATGAGCTAATACGCTAATTAGCATATTCATTATGTAATCGCATCCTATTTGCACTCAGCTTAGTGTCAGTAGGTTTCGGCCCTTTGTCTGTTGGCTTCTCTCCTGCTCTCTGTGCTCACATATACAGTATTTTAATCCATTTGAATTCCCAACAAAGCTGCTCTCATCTACATGTTTTACCGTTTCTGTTGTCAGACGACGGAACCGGTATGAAACAATGACTGAAACTTGGCCCATTAAAACTTCATGTTAAGCATCAGCCACTTCAAGCTGCTGCTCTGCTGCTAAAATCCTGATTGTCTAACCACGACGTCGTCTGACAGAATCACCAGACACATGAGTTAAAGACGACGGCTGAGCTGAGATTTCAGGTGTATTTACCTGTAAAATGATGAGTCAGAGAGAAAGTTAGAAGCTCATTCACGTCTGAGTCAGCTGCCGTGTGGTCAGTTGAATGAGACGCGTAGAAAGGTGTTGCTTGCGGAGGGAAAGATCGACCTCGCGCTCGCAGGGCAACACTGGCGACTCTCTTCTAAGTAAAGTAGCTCAGGTTTGCAGTTCAGTGGACTTATCACATGAGTGCATGTTTAGACACACACTGAAATGGAGTAAGAGTCTGAAACTAGTGCCAATCATTTATTCAATCAAGAATCTGTTTTACATCGAGAATTGATTCTGAATTGAATCAAGAGATTCCCGCCCCTACAAATTAGCAGTGCATAATGCTGACAGGTTTGCAGTAACGGCTGAAATAATAACATTTATAACTTTAAACTTGGTATAGAATGTGGAGTCTGGTGTGATGTCAGTTTGAGCATCATTTATGGACCATGAACCTAAAATACTAAGTCACTCGATACAAAAAACTGTTTTTAAAAACTGAGACCAGTGGAAACATTTCTCCCGCCTGACTCTTCTCCTGCTTTTCTGTCTGTTTTCAGGGGAGGAGGAGGTGTGTGGGGAGTCAGGTGAAGGCAGAGAGAGAGTTGTCCTCCAGACCAGAGAAAAGAGGAGGAGGAGGAGGAGGAGGAGGAGGAGAGAACAGTGAGGAGCAGAGGGACGTGAGGAGACGCAGCAACAGAAGAATGGACGACTCGGAGAAAGGCTCTGAGGAAGAGGAGGAGGAGGACGACGATGAAGAGGAGGAGGAGGGGGAGAGGAGGAGAGGAGACAGGTGAGACTGAACACAAACAGTTTGAACTGAATTTCTGGACAGAGATTAGACTGATTAAAAACAAATGCAGATTTGAGGTTCACTGTAATGGATCACTGATGTTCAGACTGTTAGTAGGACAAAAATACTTTCAGGTTTCTAAAATATTGTCCGTGATGTCAGGCTACCACCAGTGGGAGAGGAGGTATTCAGATCCTTTACCTGAGTAAAAGTATGAATACCACAATAGGGCTGCAACTAATTATTATTTTCGACAAACACCTCAAAACTGAAAGAGATGGTTGTTTATAATGAAATGAAACGGAGGAAAGTGGCAAACCCTCCGGTCCCTCCTTGGACCACTGCCTACTGGGAAGACCCCACAGGACCTGCTGTGTTGGCCATGCTCTGACCCGTCGTCCAGCCATCACAGTTTGGCCCGTGTCAAGTCGCTCAGATCCTTACGCTTGCCCATTCTTCCTGCTTCCAGCCAATCAACGTCAAGAACTGACTGTTCGCCTGCTGCCTAATATATCCCACCACGTACAGGTGCCACTGTAACGAGGGAATCGGTGTTATTCTTCACCTGTCAGTGGTTTTACCGTTGTGACTTTCACTGTTACGTGAAAGTCATGGGTTCAGAATTTTACCTCAGTAAAAGTACAGAAGTATTTTCAAGCATTCAAATATCAAAAGTACTCCACATGTTGAATGGTCCCTGTCTGATTATACTGTATACATTACTGGATTCAAGTATTTCATTGTTGTAGCTTGTGGAGATGGTTAGTAATATGTATTTCTCTCTGAAATGTAATGGAATAGACAAAAGGTACTAGAAGAGGAGCTACAAGTATCTCAGAAGTGTATTTACCATTACAGTACTTAGAGTATTGATCGAGTAGAAATGTGGCGTAAACTTGTACATCATCATGTAGAAGTGTAGTCCAGCGTGGCATCGCTGTTGGTCCACGTGGTTACAGGTGGACCCAGAGCACATTTCAGACCATACCTGTCAGTGATGCTGGCTCTGGCTGGAGGATAAACAGGGTTCAAACTTTCAACCAGAGACGTCAGCAAAACCCTGCTATACAGCCTGCTGTTATGCTTTCAGTAAATGTACTTAGTTATTTTCCACCACTGAAAACTCGGGTATGATATATGTTTTTGGAGACATCACTCGGGACAATGGAGCACATTAACACTCAGGATTGATCATAATTTGATACTCAGTGCCCTTTGTCATAAATTAAACTCTGTTTGTGTGTGTGTGTGTGTGTGTGTGTGTGTGTGTGTGTGTGTGTGTGTGTGTGTGTGTGTGTGTGTGTGTGTGTGTGTGTGTGGGGGGGGTCAGGAGTGAGGATGAGGAGGATGGAGACTCTGTCACGGGGACGAAGGTCAGGGTGAAGTACGGCAGAGGAAAGACTCAGAAGATCTACGAGGCTCACATCAAGAAGACGGACATAGACAACGGAGAACAGTTCTACCTGGTTCACTACTACGGCTGGAACGTCAGGTCAGTGTCGGAAACTGAGAAACGGTTGTGTGTGTGTGCGCGTGTGTGTGTGTGTGTGTGTGTGTGTGAGAGTGCGTGAGAGTGCGTGAGAGAGTGTGAGAGTGTGCGTGAAGCGCCCTGCTCTGACTTTCACCAGGAGGATAACTCTCAAGAGTGAGATATATTGCACATGCAGCGATGATGTCGCAGTTTATCATTTCCACAGAGCGCTAGGAAATACTCAGCAACATTATGAACATATCTCTTACATATAGCTCCGCTATTCATCATTTTAAAAATACGAATTAATTATTAAATATGTATATTAAGTATGATTTATTACAGCTCAAATTGTTGGTTGTTACAGACCCAAATCATCAGTTTCGAAGCTGTGTTTTTCCCCACCGCTGTAATGTTGCGAGGACCTCGGTTTACGTGGAGAGTTTTTATTCTCTTTTGCATCCTGTCAAGAAATTATGTAACTTTGGACAAATGGTGTCTGTTACTGAGTTCACGTGAAACATCTCTTCCCTTTTTACAGTATGTGCATGCAGGTCTCTTTCTGAACTCTTGCCTAAAATAAGAAGGTTAATGAAATCATTTTACTCCTAGTCCTAAAAAAAGGATTTCTTACTCTGATATGTTTGACAAGGACACGTCCAGGTAGTGTTGCAGGTGGAGTCGGTCCTGACAGGTGTGTCTGCTCCACAGGTACGATGAGTGGGTGAAGGCCGACAGAATCATCTGGCCCATGGAGAAAGGAACAAAGAAGAGGCAGAGGAAGAAGGTTAAGGTGAGATGTCAAATCAGAATGTTTCCTGTGAGCCCAGCACCGTCCTGTGACCTGCTGAAGGCCAGGTGTGATGATGCCGAGAAAGGTTTCGCATGCTGGACTGAAGTCCTGTGATGTCACTTCCTCTTGGCTGTCTGACCAGACGCTGGTGAGCTTCACTGTCCAATCAGGAGCAGGCAGACAGGGAGTGGGGCGGGGTTAGTTTGACGGATGCACGGGATTTCTCTGCTGCCACCGTCCACCGGTGATTTCCACGTTCAAGCTGGCTCACTGCTGTTCCTCCCTGAACTCAGTGAACCAGCTTCAGTTTCACAACACTTCAGCCTGAGCTTTTACTGTTTATCAAACTGTTGTGACCATGACCTCAGGGCCTGTTTAAGAACTGCAGTTAATACTACGGCCACTGCGACTGCTCAAAGCGCTGCCTGTCTTACTGCTGCCACAAATACTGAGTCCACCCAGTTTGACTGCTGCTGTCACAGACCTGACCATGCAGTCCTCCCTCACATCTACTTAGAAAACACTCTGGGGTCCTTTTTACCGAATTTGCAACACGGGATCATTTCCTCTCCTGTTAATTGTGACACATTTCACTTATCAAAACGACTACCACGGGACCCCTGACTGAAAACGTATCTGCAATCTGTGAAACGTGACGCTGCCACTATTTATGATCTCTGTGTCAGCAGTTCTCACCAAATCACTTTGGTGAAATCGGTCCCCAAATCACAATAAAAACCACTTGCTAAAGCATGAGCGACCAGCTGGAAAAGCGCCGACAGCCACTGTGAACACTACCTCAGTTGTCACCCACCTGACCTGTAGGTGGGAGTCACAAGCAGAAAAGGTTAGGAATCACCCATCGAAGGCTGCAACTAACAATTTTATTAGCAATTAATCTGCTGATTAACTTTCTCATTTTGTTTTTTTCTGACCAACAGACCCAAAGATATTCAGGTTACTGTGTATGACGAAGAAAAGCATAAATCCTCACATTTGAGAAGGAACCAGCTAATATTTGACACTTCTGCTTAAAAAAGGGAAAAAGTCCCTTTTAACAGGAAGAAAACCTCCGACAGAACCAGACTCAGGGTGGACGGCCGAGAGAGAGACCAGGAACAGCTGTGTGTAGATTCTGTTGTATTCCAGCACTGTCAGACTGGCTGTTTATAATTATAATAATAATTACGGAGTTCAAATAATGGCGTTGCAGTTCGTTGTAGAGAGGAATGCACAGACCTGTACATTGGATAAACAGAAAACAACGGCTTCACACCTGCATGGCACAACAGAGGCGCGCCAACTCCTCAGGTCAGGACTCCGTAGTCCACCTACATCTGCTCACTCAGTTGAGGACAGCAATGTACACATTTTGGCCAGAGAGAACCGATGCTTTGAAAGAGGAGTGAAAGAAGATATCTGACCTGTCACTTATCAACCACTTACAGTGCGGTCCTGAGATCCCTCCCCAGGCATCTTAACACCCGTTCAAACTGAAGAAGCCTGTCAGATGAGGGATCCAAGTCCAATTGACTTTGTATAACACTTGGAAACACCATGACTTGCGTGTCTGAGAATCTTCACAAACATATTTCTGTCCTTACTCAGGCTGCAGCATTTTGGGTCAGTCAGAGGCTTCTCACAGAATTATTGTGACATCCTGATAAGGAATTACAGTAGTCCAGTTTACAGGTAAAAAAACGCATGGACTAGTTTTGCGCAGGTGGAGGGAGGCTGTCGTAGAGTATTATTTTTATGTGTGAGTCAAAAGACATGTCCTTGTTGAAAATGACCCCAAGGTTCCTTACAGTAGAACTGGAGGCCAAGGTGACACAATCCAAAGTGACAAAAATCTTGGCAACCACCTTGAACAGCATTAATTTACTTAAAACCTAGTAACCACCTTGTAACATTATCTCTGTAAACAGGCAGCAAGATATTCACCACACAAGCTTAAAACTGAAACCAAACTCCTGGGACACACAGCAAGCAGTAGGCACCCTAAAATTTCTGGAGCAATTTTCCAGATTTCGATCGATTCCTTCCTTCCAGGCAGCCACTCGGTGTCATATCATTTCTGTAAAATCGGCTTGCGGAGAGATAATGCTCTGCTGTTAACATGTCTGCTTTTGTTTTTATTAAGGATGAGTTCTTGCTGCGTGGTGATGCAGTTATGAACAAACTATTGTGAAAACTTGTCCTCACTGCCATCTGTCTCCCCGGCAGAGCAAAGACGAGGTGGAGAAAGAGAGAGATAAAGATGAAGAGAAGCCGGCGTTGAAGCCAACGGGAGCGAAGCGTGGTCGTCCTCAGATCAGAACCACACCAACCGGCTCGGCCGGCCGCAGCGTCTCCAAAACACCGAGCAACGAGGGACGATCCAACGGCAAGGGCAGCAGGACGGAGATATCGTCCAACATGGCCAATGGAGACAGTAAGACACACTGAAACTAAAGAAACTTGATTCACATGTGACCAAACAGGTGGCATTTTATTCTTTGTCTGCAGGTGACTAATTTCTATTATTTCAGTTTAGGGTTTAAACTGCACCTCCATGGCTGCAAACTTGTCGCCCTGTAGCCTAGTTCACTGTTTTGAATGAAAGTGTGTTATTCAGGCTGCTGACAAAGGCAGGACAGGTGCGTGTTTGTGAGGGTGTGTTAGGAAAGGTGTGTACGTCTTTGAAATGAAACACTTGGGTGCGTTTCATCTGTTACATCTTTGGGACTTTTTCCGATATAAACACCGACCTTATCAGGACCCGTGTTCCTCATGGGGACCGAAGCCCGGTCCAAATGAGGCAAAGCGTCCTTTCCAACGTCTTGTCTAAGGCTAGGGTTTGGGTTGGGCTGTCCACAATGAATGGAAGACAATTCAGTGTCCTAACAAGGATAGTTGCACAATTGTGTCACTGTGGACCAAGCTCTGTTACCGTGTGTTACTGACGGTAATCACTAGAGGTGCTGGCTGTGCCGACGTGCTGCGGTAAGCTTATTGTCTCATTTCCGGTTACTGGTAGGGTGTTTTGCTGCTCTGTGTGTGTGTGTGTGTGTGTGTGTGTGTGTGTGTGTGTGTGTGTGTGTGTGTGTGTGTGTGTGTGTGTTTGCACATGTGTGCGTCCTCCTGCCTGTCCTCTGATGTGTCTCCTCTCTGCAGACACTCCTCGCAGGAGAACCAGGAGAATGTCGGGCGTGTACGACTCAGACAGAGGGTCCAACGGTGAGAACGACATTACTGCTTCATCCTGTTTCTGCTACTGATCCAGTTTAATTAGTTCAGTTACTTACCAATCTGACCCCTCTCCCTGCAGAGGATTCTGGGAACTCATCAGACGACAGCGAATCAGAAGACCCCCCTGATAAAAAGCCGTTGCCATGGCGAGGGAGGACTGAAGCCCCACACTGCCAGGAGGAGGAGGAGGAGGAGGAGGAGGAGGAGGAACCGGAGGAGGTGAAGGAGGAGGAGGAGACGAGCGAGGTCGCTAACATCGCGACACCTGCCCACAACTCTGCCGCCACGGAAACGACAAGTCAGCCGCCTGCTGCTGCCGCGCCGCCGTGTCCCAGCATACCTCAGGAGAAAGCTGACAAAATGCTGAGCCAATCAGAGAAGGAGGAGGCGGAGCTGGGGGAGGAGCCCGCAGAAGAATCTGCCGTGGTGCCCGTTCACCTGGATAAGGAGAACAAATCGTCTCCGGTGCAGAAAACGACATCTCCTGGACAGGAAGCGCTTGCCAAAATGTCTCCCAGCAGGACGTCTCCTTCCCCCGACAAGATCAACAAAATGTCTCCTGCTGCTGCAGATAAACACAAGATGTCTCCTGAGAAGCAGCAGCAGCAGCAGCAGCAGCAGCAGCAGCAGCAGGTGTCCTCCCCTTTACCTCCTGCAGAGGAGGAGGACAGGTGCACTCCTCTGTCCTCCCCCAGGCTCAAAGGTCGCAGGGCAAACCTCAGGGAGACGGGCTCTGAAACTCCGCCCAGAATCCCCCTCTGCACGCCCAGCCCCAACCCCACCCCTGCCCCCGCCGCCAGCCCCTCCCACTCGGCGGCACTGTCGTCTCCTCCTCGCGGTGTCCTAAAGAGACAGGACGAGCCCATGGTGGTCCTTCGCTGCCTCCCCACCGAGCACCTCCCTCCTGAGTCTACCGCAGTGGACTCCGACACCGACTCTGCCACTGAGGAGGAGCAGGAGGAGGAGCAGGAGCAGGAGCAGGAGGAGGAGGAGGAGGAGGAGGAGGAAGAACAAGAAGAGGAGGAGGAGGAGGAGGAAGAGGAAGAAGAGGAGGAGGCTGGGTTACCTGAGGTGAGGTGCAGCTTGGCACTCAAACGAAAAGCAGCAGAGCAGAGAGCAGCGGACAAGAAGCTCCGCCCCGACAAGAGGCAGGAGGAGGCCACCTCCCCCAAAACTCCCGTCCCCATACCCAAGACAGCAGCCGGAGCTTCCCCCAAAACCCTCCCCTCACCGCTCCGCCCAGAGAGGAGGAGTGAGGGGGTGATGAAGACAGAAGACTGGCCCTGTCCAGCAGATGAGACGCAGAGGGAGGTGTCAGTGGAGCATTTGACAGGTGGAGCCACGAAGGAGCCAGAAGTGCATGCTGGGACCCCTCCCCTTGCTCCGGAGGCTCAGGGCCCCTCCCCCGCGGAGGAGCTGGAGCCGCAGATCGGCCCTGAGGCGCTGGTCTGCCATGAGGTGGACCTGGATGACCCCGACGAGAAGGAGAAGCCCGTCTCCTCCTCAGAGCACCTCCTTCTGCTGATGAGGGAGCAGCAACAAGCTCCGCCCCCGCTGCCTCTCCACCTCCACGCCTCCCTCCCCTCCCCCCACACCCCTCACCTCCCCCAGGCTCAGGTGAGGCCCTTCCTCCTGGCCGCCGCTCCCAGCTCCACCCCCTGCCCCGAGGAGCTCCACCCGACGAGGAGCGCTGCCGAGGAGGAGAGAGGAGCAGCGAGCGGGGAGCACGAGGGAGACTCCAGTCCTGGGTTTGATGGCAGCGCCTCCTCCTCCTCCACCTCCCTGCTGTCACTGCAGGAGAACAAGGACAGAGGTAAGACCACAGACCGGTACGAGGTGTGAACGGACTGAGCGGACCGAAGGAGGCTGTCGTTAAAAACGCCTCGTCGCTCGTTGCGTCGCAGTTTAGTTCTAACTGGGCTGACGGCCGATTCAGGAAACGAGCTCGCTGTGACCGAGTGGGTGAGTTAATAACGTAACGTAAAAACGTGAGTGATAAGATTGAAAAATCTGTAGATGAGAAAAAAAGTAAAACAGGTTGAGTGTCGAGTTAAGTTACTTCACGTTTTCTGAGAGTAAATGCATCATCAAATTCTCTCTCCTCCAGCATGTTTAAAAATGAAACGGCTCAGCTTTTAAGGCGTTAACGGCGTTTACTGCGTTTTTCCACCGGCATTTAACAGGTGAGGGAGGGGTCAGAGCATCAGAGAAACGAGCTACATCTGAGCAGAAAAGGTCATTTTGACACGCAGTGCATGTGGTGGTGGGAAAATCAAATGCCAACAAGAATTCGTGCGATTACGTGCACAGCACAAAAAGTAGTGTGGAGCGACCTTCTGTGACTAAGACTATCGTGTGCGCCACGAGGTTTTCAGGTGAAATCCTCTGAAGGATGTTTTTACATAATTTTGAATGTACGCCGCCGGTGGACGGTCTCGCTTCTGAGCTCCGTATGAACGGTGTGGCGGCAACAAACCGGTAGAAAGCTCTCTTTTCCTCCTCTGGTAGTCCTGAGATCGGCACGTTCCACACTGCGAAGACCTGACGAGACCAGACCCGGACCAGCCTGATCTTAGTCTTTTAAGATGATGAAACGGGGCCCGGCACTCACCCGGTCCCCCGATTGGTTCGCTGTTGTTGCAGCGAGTGAGTAACCTGTCTGACCTCTGACCCTTTCAGGTCAGAAGAGGGTGATGGACTGTAACTCCAGCCCGTCGGCCAAAAAGCAGAAACGCAACCAGAAACGACCAAACACGCCGGGGAAGGTGGAGAAGAACGGAGCAGGTGAGCGGGCAGTGTGTGATGTCAGAGGTCACCAACAGGTCACACGCTGTTCAGGTGTTGCTGCAGACATTGCGGTTACACGGGAACATTTACGAAAGAAACAACTGTAATTTTGATCCGGAAGCTTCATCCTTAAACGTTCACTGGCTTGCTCCGGAGCTTTCGACCTCCTCGCATGGTCATCTTTAGCGGCTGAAATCTTTTTTTTTTTTTTTTTTACAGTGATCTTTAACGTCTGTGAATCAGTTTCAGCCTGTCTGTTTTTAATTTGAAAGCCCTTTGAGCCGACAGGTGACGTCTGGTTGGCGTAATATTCCGGTTCTGTCCACACTGCTCATGTTGACACAAGTTAAATTGAACTCAGACCTGTTACAGTCTGATTAAACTTGTCTCCCTCTGCCCCCCCAACCCCTCAGGCCACAGCAGTGACAGCGAGGACCAGTCTCGTCTGTCGTCTCTGTCTAAGTCTCAGAAGACTCGCTGTCCTGGTTTGTCGTCTCCGTCTTCTCACAGTAAAGACAAACAGAACTTCCCCTCCCCTCAACGCACATACAAGTGGACCTTCCAGCTCGGTAAACGCGACTTCTAACTTTTAAGTTTAATGTCGATGGACAGAAAATGAATCGGCAGCTTTCTGATTATCAATTGTGATTGTTTTAGTCATTATTTAAGCAAAAATGTCAAACTATCTGGTTCCAACTTCAAAAATGGGAGAATTTAATGTTTTTTGGGGGGTTTTTTGTTTTCTTTTGCTGATATACGACGTATTATGTCTTTGTGTTTTGAATATTGACAAGACATTTGAAGCTGTACTCTTGGTATTTGCAGGTCTTAAAAAGTCTTAAAATGCAGCGGTTTCCTCAAAGAAAAGGTTGCTTCTAAAATGTTTCTCTCTCTCCAGTCCTCATATGTGGACCTTAGATAAACAGCTGGGAAGTATGAAAAAATGTGACATGTCAGTACATTTCTCAACTTGTTGAATTCAGCTGATATCTTTCAAGCTTTTGTCAGTATGACAGTGAAACAAGTATTAAATTGCATTCTGTGTGGTATTACAATGTCTCACATTTAACCCGGTGAACCTGCAGAAACCCTGAGACAAAAGGATTAATAGAAAAAATAATGGGCAGCTGTAGTTTAATGTGATTGTAGAGGCTTAGAGGGATTTAAAAGTGTTGAAACTTCCATTTAGTTTTTGTCTGTTGCAGCAGAAACGTGCTTGATTTTTACCCGCGAGGATGCAGTGATGTGTTGGTCTGAATGGGGTGAGAGAGAATTATGAATGCAGAAATAACCTCTTCCTCCTCCTCCTCCTCTCCTCTTCTTCCTCCTCCTCCTCCTCAGATGAGTTGGACAGCATGTCGAGCACAGAAAGGATCTCCTTCCTGCAGGAGAAGCTGCAGGAGATCAGGAAGTACTACATGACGCTGAAATCAGAGGTCGCCTCCATCGACAGACGCAGGAAGAGACTAAAAAAGAAGGAGAGAGAAGGTAGGAGCTGCAGCGAGCATGCTGGGAAATGGGACCACAGTCCGTCAGATAGTTTCAGGGTTGTTGTTTTTGGGTTTTTTTTCTCTCAAATGTATTAAATAATAATAGGAGGAAAGTGACAGGATCCTGTCTGTAGCAGACATGGACATTCAGCAGGACAAAGACTAAAGCCTCCCCTGGGGGGGCACTGCAGAGCTGCAAGGGGGGGGGGTACTGTGTTAGGTGAATTAGAGTCAAACACAGGAAACACGTGTTGATGTGATTCAGTGTGACGTCCACTTCCTGAGGACATCGTCATCTCTGAAGTCCCTCCACAATAAAGCTCCAGAAAGCCACTTAGAAACCAGAGAAAAAGAGGCTGCAGAACTTCATTCAGAATCTTCCTGTTTTTAAGTTTCCTTCAGCGTCACAGTGACCCAGTGAACGTTGTCTGAACGTCAACGGCTACACTGAGAACAGGAGCTGTTGATATCTAATTCAAGAGACGCTTAATAGGGACAGTTTGACTGAATGGAAACAGATATAAACAAAAAAAACCAAAAAAACGGGGCTCAGAGAGGAGAGTAGTACCGACCTGATACTGACAGTACAACAGAACATTTCATGAGCTTTTTCTTGACTCTGTGCCCAATGTCAGGGAGTGTTTAACGCAGTGGAGTTGGAATAATGGCTGGTTTCATCTCTAAACGAGACTTTAAACTTGCGCCACTGTCAGAGCTTCCTGTGGTGTGTTACAGAGATGGCACCGCTAACACGAGAAGGGAAGAGCATGTCTATCGGCGCACGCGCTGAGATGTTCATAAAATCTTTGTCTGTTCCAGTGTCGAACACGACGGCGTCGACCTCGTCGGGCTCCTCAGACACAGGTATGAGTCCGTCCTCGGCCTCGCCCACTCAGAACACGGTCGCCGTGGAGTGCAGGTGATGACACGCCCACCCAGGCCCCGCCCGCCCACCTCCTTCCGCTCGACCCCGCCCCCTCCAGCCGCTGACTCCGCCCGCTCCGCCAGCTCTAAGGGCACGATGGGAAAAAAAGTTTAAACCTCCCTCCAGGTGAGAGTTCGTCGACTGAGGCGGTGGCTAAAGGGAACACGCGTCACTCCTCTAAATATGGCCGTGGGTGGGGGGGGGTTGCTCCCACCTGACCTTAGCTGCATCCCCTCACCTATGGACTTACTTCCTGTTCAAGGGGACGAACGTGACAGAAAAATCAGCTCACCATCTGTTCAGCCGCCACAGAGCACTTCTCTTTTCACCTCCTCCCTCCCTCCCTCCCTCCGGTGCGTCCTCAGTACTTCTGCTCAGTGTCTGCTAATTTCATAATAAAGTGGGGGGGTGTCAGAGGTCACCTGTGTTGAGTGTTTCCAGCAGCAGCACAGCTCATTATGCAAATTATTTTCTGTCTTTTTTTGAATTTTTTTAAGAAAACAGAAAATATTATTTAGAAAAAAAAAAAAAAAGGTTTCCCAACTTCCTGCTGTGAGTGTTTTTTGGTCTTTTTATATGGAATCAGAGCTTTTATTTTGGTAAAAACAAACAAAAAATTCCAAAAAGTTTCTGACGTCACAGCGAGAGAGAAGATGTAACGTTTGTACAGATGAACTTTATTGTTTCTGTGTAAAATAATTCAAATGAAGTTTCTTTTTTTTTTTTTTCTTTTTTTTAGTGTGTGTCGGGTTCAGTATGGAAGCTTGTTACTGCCAGGAAAAGAAAAAGATGAAATGTAGAAATGATAAAAGCAAATAATACGCATGGAAGGTCAAAAATACGTGTTAGTGAATCTCATAATTCTGATTAAAAAGGTCTCGACTTTGACTGAGTATGTTGGAATTACAGCGTTTTATTTCAGAGTTGATTGATTAAACATTATAATTTTGACCTAGTATCTGATCATTTTGATTTACAATCCGACACTTGTGAATCTGTAAATCTCATGATTTCTTCATTTTAAAAAAAGTCATAATAGCGACTCAGTAAATTGAAATTCTGACCTAATCTCATAATTTTGACTAAAAGTTTCAAAGTTTGACTTGGTCCCATAATTGTGACTCAGGAAATGTTCATTTGACTTTATTTGATCTTGACTTAAAAAATACAATTTCCACTTTGACTTTTTAAGTTGAAATAATGACTTTTTATCACATAATTCTGACTTGAAATGTTATGGTTTTGACGCCAACTCATAATTCTGGTTAAAAAAGTTATAATTTCAGTTTACAGCCTTATGATTTATGTAGTACGGTGACTTTTTTATCATGTTTTTGATTCAAAACGTGTCATTTTGACTCGTTAGATCTCGTTATTTTCTAACTTGTGACTTCTTCTCCTAATTTGACGTTTTTCTAAACGATAAGTTTGACTGATTTGGTGTCATAAGTTTGATTTAAAGTTATTTTAAATTTTGATTTTGAGTCATAGATTTGACTTTATGTAAGATTTGACTCAGGAAGTCATTTTTACTGAGTCACAGTGATGAATCAAAGTGCTTTGGACCGAAGAATTTCGACTTCCATCAGCATATTTATTTTCATCATTTCTGACACTTTATCAGTTAATTTTTCTTCTGGCCGAGTTGATCTTTCATATGTTGGGTCTCTGAGTTCAGTACTGACGCCGGCGCCCCCCCTCCCCTTCTTCTTCTCTGGTTTTTCCTCTGTGTTCGCGGCTCGGACAGACGGCTGATTTCAGCTCCTGAACATTTCTTTGTTTTGTACATAAAAAGCTCTGAGTAAAGAAGAGAATAAAACCACACCATGTATTTGAGAACTACATTTTACACACCTGTAAAGAATGATTTATAATATTTTTTAAGAGAAGACTGTTTGTACTGTTGTATTATGAACTCCTCAGTTTTTGTTCTTTGTTTTTTTTTGTTTTTTTTTTTCTATGTGGTGTTTTGCTAGCTGCGGTTTAGAGAGCGACGACTGTAAATACAGAAACACACACTTCCTCCTGAAAACAGAAGCTAAGCCATGCTGAAACTGTGTGCACAATAAACAGAGCTCTCTGTTTCTAATAAAGTTTTTAAATATGTTTCCACTCTGCAGCTGCGTCTCATTTCAGAGTCCCGACCCCGATCCGCCTCCCAAACTGAGACCGTTTCACCTCACAGAGACCTGCAGTAACGGTGCGTTCAGGTGCCCCGGTAACTTGAGAAGCGAGTCGCTTCCCTGTTCATCCTCAGGAAGTTTCCCCAGAAATGAGACTGGGTCATGCTTTTATTTTGAATTTCCTGGTCGTGTTGAGTTCACTCCAGTTTAGTTGGTTACGATTTTGTATTGTTATAGAATCTGTCCAGCAGAATATCAAGTAATTAAAATCAGCTCCTCGTTTAGCAGCTGCAACGTGAATGCATCAATAATTAAGATCCATTCGTATCGTTTCTATTACTCTGCATGATGAGTACTTTTACTTCTGGTACTCTGAGTACATTTTGATGATACTACTCGTGTATTTTTATTAAAGTTAAAGATCTGATCATTAATACATCTGGATTTATTTAATATTCTGTGCAAAAAAAAAATCAAAGTTATTAGTTTCAGGACTAATTACAACTGAATTACCTTCATTGTTACATGGTGACCTCAGCTTTAATCAGCCACATGACCGCAAATGTGTGTGTGTGTGTGGCCTTTATTATATAATGGTGAATCTGATTTTATATGTAAAATCAAAGTCACCAGCGAGTGCCGTAAAAAGTACATTTTCCTCTGAACTGCAGTAGAATAGAAAAGTACAACAATTAGTGGCTGGAAAATTAATCGTCAGCTCTTCTGATCAGTTTAAGGAAAAATGCCAGAAATGTGAAAGATTTGCTGCTGTGACGCAGTAAAGTGAGTATTCAGGGTTTCTGACCGTTAATCGGACAGAACAAGACGTGTCATGATGTCACCTGGTGCTGCAGGAAGTCGTGATGGTTCGCGGACTAAAGGATCAATCAAGAAAAGAGTTGGCAGACTAATAATGAAAAAAATCACCAGTTGCAGCTCTAATGGAAATACTCAGTACCAGTATTTGAGTAAAGGTACTTTCCACTACTATTAAAACCTTAAAGTAACTAGCAGTAAATTTCCAGACATGGGGAAGGAAGAAGACATCAGAGGTTCGTCATGTTTAATTTAAAAAAAAAAAAAAAAAGCATTTCAACTTCACATCAACATAAAACAAGAAAAGCCAACATTAAAGGACCATTCCACAGTTTTTGTCCACATCAGTCTGATCTTGTCTTCTACTACATTACCCATGATGCTTTGACACAGAACAGCTGACGGATCTTGTGTTTTAACTGTTTTCCGTTCAGCAGCACGTTTGAGCTGTTTCACACAGACTGATGACTGAACGCTCAGAGTCTTTATTCATCTGCCGCAGTGACACTGGACCTGCTGAACCGGGATCAGTCCGGCTCCGCTCGGCCCGCCTGGGCCACGTTGCCCGTCCCGTTCGGTCCTGGTTCAGCGAGGTTGTCCCAGCAGTCCGGCTTTAGCAGCCAGGGCCTCATTCTGCTGGATGTGGTACTCCTGAAACCTCATGGAGATCCGCTGAGTCATCTTCAGATACTTCTGCAGACAGGACTCGGAGCAGCTGGACTGAAAGGACAAGCAGACCGACGTGGAACAGCTGAGTCAGAAAACATCTGGTTCTTTGCTAGAAGCGGGACGATCCCGTTGGCCTGTCGCTGGACCCGACAGCTGGTTTAAGACTGACATGAAAAATGAGCAACCTGGCAGGGGATTGGTCAGACAGCCAAGAGAAGATGTGACATCACACGACATCGTCAGCTCACTGAGCGAAACCTTTTCTCTGCATCATCACTCCTCCCCGGCAGCCAATCGCCACGCCTGCAGTGTCTTTACGGCCCAATCGCGTGTTAGCTCGACGGCGCTGCCCCTGAAATACCTGCGGCCTGATCCCTCACTGGTGACTGACTGCTTTATGCTTGTGGTCGGTGTGTTTCATTGCCGCCTGTTCTAACTGCGCTGCAGCGCCGCAGCTGCTCTGCTGTTTCTCTGCTTAAGAACCAAAAGTAAAAGCAACGTGAGACTTTAACTTATTTTAATGCCCCGAGTACATAAATGCACACGATGCCTTTTCCCTGATGTCCACGTTTGCCGGTTGTCTGTCTTCTTGCTTGACTTTGCTGACGGCGGAGCTATTTACGGCATCGGTCTTCAGCTAAAAAACTCAAATCTCAGACGCCTGAGCGTCCTCGAACACAACAAGGAGAGTTTTAAAGAAGGTCCCTGATGTTAAACTGGTTTGAGTTTTTTTTTTAAACCTAAAATGAGAACGTAATTTTGACTAAATCGAAACCTGGAAACACAGACTGTCAGGAATAAAAGGGAAATAAAAACATGTAAAAACTGATGGAGGTTTTGAATACGATCGGCAGCGAAGCAACATTTACAGAATGTGCTTTCAAAGGACTAATATTTTCGCTTTTAGAGCCTTTTGTTTGTTTGGTTTTTTACCTCCTCTGGCTTCACGTCTCTGGTGGTGAAGTCTTTGACGCAGTCCATGAAGCAGTTCTCCGTCACCTTGTTGTAGGTCCCCAGGAACTCCTTGAACTGAAACAGAGGGAGACGGACGTCAGGACACGTGGGAACTCGCTTCACAGCAGCACGATCCACCGCTCTCTCACCAGCTGCGGGGTTTTGGGACGAAAGTCTCCGGCCTCCGACTTTACATCTCGTGGTTATTTACATTCACCTGTTACAGTTTGTGGAACTGAACCGTGGAGAATAAAACGTGTCAAACATTCCCTTCAAGTCCTCAACATGAAATAAAAGACATTATGAAATACTCATAATATATAGATCAACAACATCCAGTTTGTGGAGTAGTTTCAGTTATTGGAACCGAATTCATTGAATTTTATTTCATCATTTTCCCAGTAACTGACGTTAATGCTTCGCATTCATTTTATTCAATAATCATTTTTCAAATGTTCAAATGTCCTTTGCCATAAGTATCTTTTTTCCAAACTCTTCTGGCAAAGAAAAAAACGCCTCAAACCATTACAGGTCTAATATTAAAACGTTTCCACACGACCAGACCTGTGATACATGTTGTCGAGTTGTGCATTTACATCGTACATTGGAATCCGAATCGACTTTTGATCCAGTTTAGAGCCTCGTTTTTACCAGACACGCTCTTAACGACAGACGTGATGTGGTGTGAACTGGCAGCGTGTTGGAACCGGACTGGACCAGCACACCAACTGGTCCTGTGGATCGGAGGTGTTTTGTTTTGATTAAAACTAAAACCAAACCTAAAAAACGTCTCACCTGTTTGATCTGGTCGGACTCGGACACCTGGACCGCCATGATTCAGAATCAGTCTCTGTGAAGAACAAACAGCTCGGATCAGCGCTACTGCCAGACTCCCTTCAGAAATCTGCCATTTTAAGATTCCCTCTCTTATTCACATTCCCGTCCTCTAACAAAACTTCAGAGCTTTTTCTGCATCTTCACACAGATCAGTGCCGCTCTTTTAAACCTCTCTTTAAACAGTTTCCAGGAATTTTAACCCGCTCTCCTTTAAACTGGGTTTTGTTATTGTTCAGTTTTGTCTCGGTCTCAGCTGAGACGATGTTTTACTGTTTGAGTGATTCTGGACACGTAATTTGGTCCAACAACTAAGGAGACACTGAAATCTGCTCCTTCAGTCACCGGACAAACCTGTTAAGGGACGAATTAAAATCTCCCAAATGAGAAGGATTATTTCTCCATTATCAATGATTAGTTCTTCTGCTCCCGGCGGCTCGGCGAGCTAAGAGCTAACCGGGTTAGCTTCGCGCTCCCGTGATTTTTACCGGGTTTTGTCGTAGATTTCGTCCCTCAGACGCCTGAACCGCAGGCTACAGACAGTAACTGCGGGTTAAAATCTAAATTATAACCAGAACACGTTGCTTTAATCTGACCTGAGGTCGGCGTTGGATGTGAAAATCCTCCTTCCAGCGGACCGAAGGACATGTGCCGGGAAACTGAGCCGCAGATTCAAACTACTTAAAAACGTTTAGTCACTTTCAAAAATCGACAAGAGAAAATCTGCAGGAGACCGAGTTCAAATGTCAAGATTAAATATTAAATGATTATCGACGTGGTTTTAATCCAAATCTCTAAAAAAAGACAAAAACTTGTGACGAAAGTTTGACCTCTGTGTCGAGCAGTGCGCAACTGATGAGACCGTCCCGTGTGCTACAAGAGCGTAGAGACGTTCCTACCTTTCAAAAGTTCCTAAATTAATAATCGTATTTTCAATTATAATGAATTATCACAATAATTATAATAATTACCATAAACATCAACTTATACCCTTTTAGGAAAACTGTCTTTGAAATTCAATCCGTGCCCGCGTACAACGCTGTGGAGGAGTCACGTAAATAGTTACACAGCATCCATTCACTGAACAGTTAAAAGAGGAATTATTAAAAGATTATACAAAATAAAGACGAATCAATAGTTTAAAAATGGATCAAACGACGTGGTCGCGGATTGTTTTACGCTGTTTTATATGAATCATCTGTGCGGAGATCGTTGGGGCATTTTCTGCTTCAAGCTTGACTCATTTATTCCAAACGAGTCCGTTCTAATGAGCAGATAAACGCTGCTGGTTAATATTCTGTCACTAAACTAATCATTTCAGCTCTAGCGTACTGCTTGGCTGGACAGCGGGGGCCAGCGGGGCCAGCGGGGGCCAGCGGGGGCCCCGGGGCCCCTGCTTAGGGCTGAGGTTGAATCCCTTATACACGTGTGGGGTCAAGACGCCCGAGTGACCCGTTTCTGAAGCGAAAACCCGTTTGGCTCCGGGTAAACGGAGGTTTTCAGCGGTTTTTCTGTGGTGGACGGTCCCTGTCCTCTGTGGTGGACACGGGGACCCACTTCATCTGTTCTTATATGAAATCCCCGTCACTGGACATTTGTCCACATCAAAGTCAGACCTAAGATCCAGTCCGAGTCAGGCGGCTCCTACCTTGGGGGAACAGGAAGTGTCCCACGTGATTATTAACCCGCCGGGTTCTGGTCCAAGGAGTTCTCCTGGTTTCGCACGCGCGCGGTTACCTGGAGACGTTTGTTGACCGGTGACGTCACCTGGCGGCTGCTGCGCCGGGGCTCACTTTGGACCCGCGCGTCCCGCTCACGTGCTGCGTGGCTTCGGGAAACCGGCGGCCGAACTACAAGTCCGGTCCCGCGCAGTCGCAGACTCGAGATGGGTGGAAACACGTCGGCGGCGCGATGCGGACCAGTTCACGCCGCCACCAACTTCGGCCCCAGAAACAAACTCAGCGGACGGGGCCGTTGCCCTGAATGCAGGACCCCGTTCCTACCGGGACAGGTGCAGCTAGGTAGTTCAGCCTTATTTAGACCGCTCGCTCACACCAGCAGACCGGAACCGAGAGGGTCAGAGGTGTTCGGGGAGGACCGCTTTAAAGTCCCCCGAGCCTCCGGTCTGAAGCTGTGCTGCAGTTCGGTCCAGTAGCGAGGTGTCACTGGAAACCAGTCTGGCCCAGGTTGAACAAACTCAGCTTCGGTACGAGGATCCGGTTTGAATGCTTCGTTGTTTCCGAAGTACGGACGATGCTGGACCTGCCTTGAGGAGACGGCTTGTACCGGTACTCTGGATTTTTGGTGTCCCGACTTTAGAGGCGGAGTGAGACATCGCTGCCTGTAGTTGTTTAAATCTCTGGGCCGAAGCGGAACCGGAAGGGCTGTTTTGTTGTCAGCAACTGTTGATGTTTCCACATTTGTCGCGTTTCCACTTTAGTTTCTCTCTCTTACTCTCCGGACATCTCTTCTTGTTCTCACTAGAATTTATTTTGCTTTCTAAACTCCATGTTTCCGCTCTGACTCCCGCCACTCGCCGAGTTTTAACGGTCCCGCTGCTGTTTGATGCCGGAGCGGGAAGTTTGAACGAGGCTAGCTGCCGTTAGCCAGCATGCTAACGGTGCGCTGATAGTCAACAAAACAATTTAAATTAAATTAAACAAGATTAATTAGAACCGGGCCGATGTTCCGTCAACCCGCCTCCAGCTCTTACACACCCCGGGATCCACCCAGTGATCTCAGTCCGGATCAGTCCTCCTGCAGCTCGGACACTGGGGACGTTTTAATCCGCTCCACCAGGATTCTCCTCCCGGACTGCAGACGCGAAGCTGGACCAGGACCCGAACCGGTCCAGATAACCATCCAGAAGCTGCGTGACCCAGCCCCCGTCCATCCTCTTCCTCAGCGGCGGCCGAAACCCCGACAGAAGCCGGACACCGGTGCTCCTCCGCGGGCAGTGGCAGACGGTCAGCCCGGTAAGAGCCCCGGCAGGTGTCACGGAAACACCGGTGACCTGAGCTATCCGGACCCGACAGGAGGCAGTTAGGCTGAGTTTAAACAGCAAAAATACAAATTTAACTACATTATGTTGTGTTGTGTTTTAAAATGACCTCCGTTTCAGTTTGAGGGTTTCTTGGTCTTTGTGTTTGTGCAGACCGAAGGACGCTGAAGGAACCAGGACGGACCAAAGAGAACCGAGAACCCGCCGGAAGTGTGAGTCTTCTTCTGGTGCAGCAGCATCACGGTTCTGTTTTTTCCCCACGAGAAGAAGAAGAAGACGACGACGACCCAGACCCGCATCGTCCAAACCTGTTCTCTGGTCAATTTGT
The DNA here is from genome assembly GCF_016859285.1 of Xiphias gladius. Taxonomy (NCBI): domain Eukaryota; kingdom Metazoa; phylum Chordata; class Actinopteri; order Istiophoriformes; family Xiphiidae; genus Xiphias; species Xiphias gladius. The sequence goes on from NC_053409.1 coordinate 27,251,714, forward strand.
CTTGTGATTGACTCGGAGCTGAAACGATCCATCAATTCATCGATTAGTCAGTGGACAGAAAAATAATCAGCAACTACTTTGATAATCGTTTCATTGTTTTTCAAGTTAAAAGGACCAAATGTTCTGTGATTCCAGCGTCTTCATTTGAGGATTTGCTGCTTTTCTTTATCGTATTTTATTGTAGGCTGGATAGTTTTGGTTTTTTGGATACTTGAAGACGCCATCTTCAGCTCTGCGAGGCCGTCGCCGGCGTTGTTTGACAATTTGTTTGACATTTCAGAGACCAAACGCTCAGATGTAATTATAAGACGTCAGACTCTAAGTTGTTAAAGCGAACAACTCAGACACCGAATAAAAACGGGGACGTAGCTTCATGAATAGGACCTTAACTCTGTCTCAGATTCACAGATGTGGATCCTAACTGACTGACAGTAAAGATGAAGAGCTGCTTCGCTGACACCAGGTCTAAAAAGGTCCAGTTTCCCAGGTTGAAACAAACAGGGTCTGTCAATGTCTAAAGAATAAGTTTGGTCCTTATGGTTCAAGAGACACACTATAGCGAAAAATGGGATTTTTACCCCAAATGTAAGAATGCAAAATGTCTCACCTCAGCCAGAGTAGTTTCCCTGCAGGGCCACAGGTGATGTATTAACGTACCTACCTGCCCACACCAACACAAACCAGACACACGTGAAGTAAGATACTGAATCGGAAGAAAACCGGATCAGCTTGACTCTGACGTGTCTGTGTTGTTTTCTTCCAGCTGCCTCCAACTGCAGAGTCGAACCCAGACGGGAAGCTCTCTGCTGGGACACAGAGTGACCGGCAGTCTGGTGAGAGAACCAGCTCTATCGGTCAGTCAATCAGTCAATCAATAATCACTATCAGAACAAACAAAGTGTGATCAAACATTCCTGAGAAGCTGGGAAACGTACCCATTTTAAAACCTATATTTACGTATCATTTTTTAAAAGTAATTTTATTTTACTTGTTGTGCTTTTATTTTAAGTCGATTTAATGCGATTCTGAATATATATTATTGTAATTGTGATATAAGTTATTGATACGTAGAAGGTTTCTTAGTGTTACTGCAGCATTGACCACTTATTTATGAAATAGTTTCTGAAGAGTTTAGTAGCTGCTGACGTTGAAACAATCAAACTAAAATCCCCAAAAGCTGAAACGTGATTATCCGTGGAAGTCTCAGGGGTGTCTGAGCCTCTGGGCAGTCGCTGTCTTCACTGACTGAACCTTCAACCCAGGTCCCGGTCCAGAAAGCGGCTTTAGTGAAAACTCTGAGTGTGTTGAGCCTGAGACGAGGGAAACTCTGGGTTTTTCAGCTCCAGAAACTGAGAGGACTTTAACTCTGTGAATCTCACCTGCTCCCTGGCAGCTTTTCTCCAACACACCCCGAGTCTCTGTCTCTGCCTGTCGAGTCTGAAGCAGCTTCTGACACGGAGCCTCAGGTCCTCATTCACACAGTCCACATCAGAGACCACATCGGAGTGCGTTGATGTGCAGAAGTTTAGCTGTCCCCCAGGACCGGTCTTTACTAACGTTACCTGTTTTATGACCGGTCGGTCGTCAGTGCGAGGACAGAGACAGCGATCTCTGACATCCAGATGTTCCACATCGTGGCTTCGTCCTCAGCTCAGAATAAAGTCTATTCACCGTCCGTCTTTCTAACCATGAGACTGTGGACGTGAAGACAACTGTCAGGTTGTCAATCAGTCCCCTTCACCGAAACATTTACCGTGAATAAATCTTTACAATGAAGCTTTAGACACACAAGTCTCTGATTGATGGAGAATCATTTCTCATGCTGTGACTGGTCGGACTGATGGCACGTTCCTATCATAGTTATTGATCACATAGTAGATTATGCGATATTTCTGAGTGAAGCTGAAAAGACTTTTTTAAATTCATCTTTCTGGCTCCATTGGATTCAAACGGAGGCTCTGCTCGTTGTTTACCTGTCGCCACGGTGAATGGCAGCATCAGGGCTCCACCGTTGATGCCTTTTTTTCCACACACACACACTTAACGCAGAGTGAACAAACTCAGAGTTTTCTGGAACCAAAATCCAGTTCAGAGCTTGTTGAACCTGGAACAGGCCCCTAGTTTCAGTCTGAGCAGGGAGGAAACACTGCTGATTAGAAGTCAGACAGAATAAATGCAACAGGTGTACTCTTGAGACTGACTCCGCCTCTGCTTACATCATCACTCTCAGGTCACGACCTCTTGACGTCGCGTTTCACGGCTGGAGGTCGAGGAGTCGTACTCGCTGCCCTGAAACAATGGTGAGAACAAACAAAAACACTTTGTGTCTTAAATTTAAGAAAAAGTCTATGGAGTTTGGTGCATTTTTATTAATGCGAAGGCAGATTTTATATTGAAGGAAATTTTTAAAAAAGTAAATAAAAATCAAACATTTGGTAACATTTGCACTTTTAATGAAATAGTTTTGAAATTACCTGTTTTGTGAGGATGCGGAAGATACTAATTTCACGTTGTGATCAGAAACTATAAACAAATAAAATAAAATAGATAATTTTCCAGCAAAGAGAGGTTGTTCTCTGATTTTATTAAGAAGCTGAATAATTCATGAAATGAAATTTAAATTCCACTGAATTTATAGCATTTCAACGTTTTATTCTGAAAAACCATCAGTCTGAGTGTATGTTTGAATTCTCCAGAAGCTCATTTCAAGTTGGTGCAAACTCTACTAGAAAACCGTGATTATATTTTTCAGTTCACAACCTCTCCTAGAAATATTGAGGGTGCTGAGTTTCCATTGGCTGATCCGCTCTGGTTTTTCTCGGAGGATGTTACTGACTGAGCGTAGCCTGGCGGGAGAGAGTCCGATCGATCCTCAGGGATCTGCTCGTTTAAGTTTGACGATCCTGTCTCGACATTTGGTGTCTGGACTTCACCGGTCCACTGAGCGTCTGGGTTTTGGGAAGCTTGGATTGGTGTTTTGTTGGATTTTTGAACCCTTCGGAAATCTCTCCACAGGAAATGACTTTATGATGACTCTAATCACTGTGTCGTTAACTATTCATTAAACTTGAGTTAGGTTTTCAGTTTCCTATTAAACTCTGACCAGTGCAGCTTTTCTTCGCTTCTGTCAGAAACGGACTGAGATTGAACTCTTAACTCTCTGATGGCGAACTCTTAAATCTACGACTTCACGAGGAGCGCCCGAACGCGCCGCATCGCGTGTCCCTATGATGTTCTCTGTGCCCCTCAGCTCTCACAGCGCCCCCCGCAGGAGGGAGATCAAGGTGAAGCTGTTGGGCCCGGGGCCACTCCAGACCAGCTCCCGGGATGCTCCTGTTCTGAGGCCCGGCTCCCAGGATGCAGCGGGTGTAGCGGGTGTCCAGATGGAGGCGGGGCTGTCCTCTGGTCGCCTGGGAGACGCCACCAATGCAGCAGCGGCCGCAGCTGCGGCTGTAGCTGCGGCCGCTCCTCTCATCAAGGTAGATCTGATCTCAGATCAGTTCCTGATCCTGATTCAGAAGTTACTGCATAACTGTAGTGCAACAGGTACCAACTACGTTTTTAAATCTGTCGACCAAAATCACACGTTTGTCAAAGAACAATTTACAGTCTGTAGAGAGTGTGCGTGCGCGTGCTGTTTCAGGTACAGGTGAGACTATGATCCAGGAAGTCCAGCTTGAGTCCGGCTCGTCTCACCTGTACCTGAAACCCCACCAACGCAGAACTCATCGGACAGTTTTCTAATAACTCACCTTTACGCGCAGGCTCAGTCCGACGTGGAGGCCCGAGTGTGTCAGCTGGCGGACGGCGTTCAGAGGCTGCTGCAGGCCGACAGGTGCTCACAGACATGCTTGTCTTCTATACTTGTGAGGACGCTCGTTGACGTAATCCAGTCTCGTCACCTTAAAACCAAGTCTGAGCTCTTGGTAGAAAAAGGGGATTAAACAAAATGTCCCCGGCGGAGTCGCATTAGTCGATCGATCCATTAGTCGATTGACAGAAAATTAAAAATGAATCAGCAGCTATTTTTGAAAACCAATTAGTTTGAATCATTTTTAAGCAAAAATGCCAAAAAGTCAGAAAGTTCCAGGTTCTCAAACAGGAGAATGTCTGCTTTTCCTTCTCTCACAGTAACTTCACTTAACGTCACTGTGGACTCACCGGCATTTTTCACAGTTTTTGATTAATCAAAAATTATTTATTGAGAAAATCAAACATGTAAATAATCATTTTGCGGAACTAGTTCGCACTTTCAAAGTCTGAAAATCAAACTGGTCCCACGAGGGTAAATGTACGAGAGCTGTGAGTACACTGTGTGACATCGCTGTGACATCACTGTCCGCTCTCTTGTCAGGGAGGGCGGGGACAGGGGGCGGGGCCTGAGCCAGCAGACGCTGCGGCACCTGGAGACGCTGCACAGCCAGCAGCTGCAGCTGCAGGTAAACACGCTCACCTGTTGGGGTGCCGCTGACTCATCCCTCTGCTGCCTGACTACTCATTGGCTCTCCTCTCCTCCAATCAGAGCCAGCTGCTGGAGTCGGCCCTCAGGATAGTGACAGGTCACGCCCCCGTGACCTCTACCACCTCGGACCTCACAGCCTCAGGTCGGCCAGCCGGGCTGCAGGTCACACACCCGGACACTACAGGTAAACAAACACACGTACACACACAGACTTGTCTACTCTGTGTTTCCCAACCTGAGGCCCTGGACCTCCGTGCAGGTCCGGACATCGTTTTCGTGAGTTACAAGTTGATTTTGACAGATAAAAAAGTTCCGTTGCAGTTTTTTCAACAGTTGAAGCACGTTGAGTCAGAGATAACAGCCGGTGAGTTGCCAGACGAAGTGTAAGCGGTGAAAGCAAAGGAAGCGCTCGAGAGAGTGCAGGTGTGTGCAGTGTGAGCAGCCGAGGTTTCAGGAAGTGTGTATGTAAACACTGACAGCCTTTAAAACGTGCTGTTGATGTGTAAGAGCTGAAAGCGGCTGAAGTGTCAGTTTCAGAGTAAGTTGAAAGAAGTTGAAGTGACAGTGACTATTATAAAGAGTCCGGTCTAGACCTGCGCTACATGAAAAGTGCCCTGAGATCACCTCTGTTGTGATTCGGTTGGTTTATATAAATAAAGTTTACTTGAACTGAAGTGAATTGACTGAAGCAAGTCAGGTGAAAGGTCAGTGCTGAAATTTAAGTGGAAATGATTTGTCAACAGCTGATGGTACAATCACAGTGGAACTTGTGTTTAATGAGTATTTGATGGACAAGGTAAAAGAGATCCTCCATCTTTTCTTCCTTCCTTTTTCTGTCCTTTGTAATTGTTAGTTTAAATCATTTGTTTTGTGATTTTAGTGTTTTGTATCAGTGTTACTGTGAAAACATGTCGTCAACGCGAGTGTGCGGAAACATATTGGTTCGGATTTATTATGTAAACAAGCTGAAGAATGCAAGTGTGCAAATACGTGTTGGTGTATTTTTGTAACATATTAATTCATCTGTATTAAAGGCTTGTTATTCTCAACCATGGCTTTTCAAACTTTGAGGCACCTCCTCAGGGGAGAGTTGAACGAGGGGTGTGGTGGGAGAGATGTGAGGTAAAGATATAGTGTGAGGTGAAAGGGACAGGTGCATGCATGTGCTGTAAAAACAGGAATAGTTACTGTAGTCTGTCAGCAGGTGGAGCTGCAGCACTGACACGCAGCCGATGGAGATGAAGGCACTTTAAAACACTTAAGAGACAGAGTCAAAGCTCGTCCTCGTCCTCAGAGTCATAACTGAGTCAGATCTGATCTCACAGACAGGAAACACCTGTTGATGTGATTCAGTGTGACGTCCACTTCCTGAGGACGTCCTGATCTCTGATGTCCCTCCACAATAAAGCTCCACAAATCCACTTGGACACCAGAGGAAAAGAGGCTGCAGAACTTCATTCAGAATCTTCATGAATTTGCTGCTTTTCTTGGTCTTGCATTATGGTACATTTAGTATTTAGGGTTTGGGACTGTTGGTTGTACCAACCAGACCAAACAATAAATCAGTTAATCACGTAAATAATCATAAAAATACTTGGTAGTTGTAGCCCTGGTTCACTGACACTTTTTTGGTCCAGTACAAAGTTCAAGTTAAATGTTGAATTGATCAGCGCGCAGCTGTTGTGAATTGTTGTGACCAGCAGGTGGCAGCAGTGTCCCTCTGACACGTAGAGGCTGTTACCATGGAAACACCCCTCCTCGGACCGGGACTGATGCAGCAGAACAGATCAGTGTGTGTTTTTCTGGAGGCGGAGGTTTCTTCCATTTTAGCCCCGCTGGGATGGAGATGGTGTTGTCATGGTAACCTGGCTGTTTGTAGCAGCAGGCTATTTATGGCTTCGATCCTGAATTCACTGGTGATACTCTGCAGCCGTGTGTGTGTGTGTGTGTGTGTGTGTGTGTGTGTGTGTGTGTGTGCGTGTGCGTGTGCGTGTGTGTACAAACGTGTTTTTGTTACGTGCTCTTTGGGACTTTTTCCGATATAAACTCCGATCTTATCGGGACCAGTAGTCCTCATGGGGACCAAAGCCTGGTCCTAATGAGGCAGAACGTCCTTGGGTTTGGATAGGCTGTCCACAATGAATGGAAGTCAATGCAATGTCCTAACAAGGAAAGCTGCACTGTGTGTGTGATCATGTCCTGGAGACACCTACTGTAGCATGAGCTACAACAGAGGACAGAGGACCTCCACCACCACCACCACTTCTTTTTCATGTCCGTCTTTTAGCATTTAACTTCATGCAGCCTGAACCATTTCCTCTTTATTTCTGTCCCAGTGCAGCTCTGCTCTAATGACTCGTCACTAACAGATGAATATCAACGTCCTCTAATACGACTAGTTACTCTGCGGTTTCAGGCAGCTTTCACTCTGATTACCTACAGCACACGTTAAATTCTTCTTTTTACTCTGCTATGACATTTTTGTGAACGAAACATTCCCACAAACGGAGCGGAACAGGCAGCCTGGAAGTTTCAGGGCGTTGATTATATTAATGATCGAATCTCGCGAATATGCACTTCCTCTCGGACAGTTGGTTTTCATCAGTCCGAAACAAGTGATGTACGACAGCTTTGTGCGGTTAAGAGAGTTTGGAGAATCCGACTTGGAAAACCCAAGTCAGAATTTTAGGACAAGAATACGAAAATGTTCTTGCATGAGGCCCATTGTTTCCTGACATCTTTTACGGGACATTTTCTGGAAAACTTGGCTGTTGTCTTTACATGGAAGCCATGACAATGTGAATCCATTATCATCTCTGATGATTTTAACAGATTTGACCCTTGGGCAGGTTTTGAGGAGGTTTTAGAGGTTCCTCATAGGGTTCCAATGGTCCCTGAGGAGGTTATAGGTTCGGGGATCCTTACGGTCATTGAAGTGGTTTCAGAGGTTCTTGAAGAAGTTTGTTTTAAAGGTCCCTGAGCATGTTCCAGGGGTTCTTGAGGTGGTCCCAGAGGTCCTTGTGGTGGTTGTAGGGAAGAGATTCACGGAATCTGTGATGAGTTCCCAGGGATCCTTAAGGAGGTTTCAAAGGTCCTTGAGGAGGTACCAGAGGTCACTGTGGAGGTTCTAGGAGTTCCTGAGGGATTAGAGAGGGCCTTAGGGAGGTTCTATCAGTCCTTGAGGAGTTTCCAGTGGTCCTTGAGCAGGTTCCATGGGTCCTTAAGGAGCGTGTAGGGGTCTTTGAGTGAACTGAATGCTAATGTATTGAGAAGCATCAGTCCTGTTGCTGTGCTTACGTGAACCTAGTGATGGTTTGTCTGTCTGTCCGGCAGTTTGAGTCAAACGGACATCTCTGCAAGTCTTCAGGCAGGTTTCCATGAAAATTGACTGTGAACATTGAAGCTCCCCAGAGGATGAAGTGTTATGACTGTGTAACCTTTGACCTTTCCTCTAATGCCACCCTCAGGTTACATTTCCACCTGTAACCGAGATATTTTGCGTACACCGTACAGTGTGTTAATGTAGGAGCTGCAGCTCAGTGGACATCTCCAGTCTCTACTGAAGAGTTTGCTGCTCTTCATCTGTCTTTACCGTGTTCTGCTGGAAACAGAAATCACCAGTAGAGACTGACTCTGAATTGTTTTCTTCTCTCTCCATCAGCAAACGTCCTCAGCAACCAGCGTCAAGGCTCCTCGGCAACCAGAGCCGCCGCCGCAGCTGTGGAGACTGCCCCGGTTGCCATGGCAACAGCCGGCCGTGACCGATGGCCAGAGCAAACCAGGTGAAGGGAAGGGGAGGGGGGAGGGTGTTTCTGTGGGTTTGAGCGTGACAGTTTTGTTAAACAGAGACTGAATCTGCTGCTGAAAATAAATCGGGCAGACCGAGCTGCTGTTTAACAACAGATCTATGACGCTTTAAATTTCCATCTGACGGTCACAGCAAACGCGGACCCTGCAGTCCATAATCGCAATTTTAAAATATGTTGTCGAGTGGGAGCGTTGGAGCCGATGAAAAGTCAGAATTCATTCCAGGTCAAACTGGTCTGGTGGCTTTATTATTTATAAACCACGACCAAGAAACAAGGCAGCACAGCTCAAAACCCCCCACTGAAAGGTTTTCACCGCTCCAGGTCCAGAGTCAGACCAGGTCCAAGTGAACACTCTGTAACTGGATCAGGTAGAGTCTCAGGCGTCTGTGTCAGTACACGCCTGAGTGGCTCTGAATGGCGGAAATATTTTGAACATCAGATGGATTCCGTTAAACCGGTCATGTCTGCAGCCACCGCTTCACAGTGAGCGCTCCAGCTCGGTTCCACGAGCTGAGACTCCGTTTTTTTAGCTCCAGTGAATCCATAAGAGATTCCCTTTAGTTGAAATTGATTAAAATGTTTCATATTCTCAGATTCTCTCAATATTATAACCGTCTTTTTCTGGTTCTAAGTGCTTATTAAGTATGTGTGATACTGCACCAAAAATATCTATGCAGAAACACCGTATAGAGTAGAATGTGAAGGAGTGGTGGCGGACCTTCGTCTCACAGATCAGAGACATCTGAAAAGAATTTGTCAGGTCTGTCTTTGTAGTGACGCAGTGGGTGTTGGATTGGCACTAATTAAACACATATGGATATTTCTCAGTCCGGCTTCCCGTAGGTCACCTGATATGTTCACACCTCATTCTGTCTTCTCTCTGTCTTCATATCGTCCGTAGCAGGTGAGCGGGGGTTTTGAGAGGCATTGTAAAAGTCACCTAACGTACTGATCGAGCTCATCTGATTGGGGAGGACTTCACACCCTCGCATCTGATCCTCTGTCGGGGCTTTCATTACAGCTCTCTCTAGAAATGACTCTTTGAAGCATGCACCCGCCGACAGTATAAAGGAATCATTTTTGTGGCTTTCCACATGTTTTTTTGAGACCGTCATTATTATACTGCTGTTAACGTTGCTGCCCGTTAACTGATAGATCCTCAGCCTGCTGCTGCTGATGGTGTTTTCTCTATTGGAGTCTGTTGAAGTCGAGCACATTCTGGATCAGGTCGATTTATTTTCTGGTCTGTTTGGATCCCGTCTGTCTGTTTTGAAAATGTATTTTTTTTTCCATCAGTTTCGAGTAGATTTTCCACAGGTCCGTTTCGGATCAGCGTTTTGACCCCTCTACCCCTCATCCCTTTACCGCCACACTACCCGCTGACATTTACTTAGACTTAAACAGAACAAAGGGTTGCCTGAGTAGCACATTAATACCTGTGTTATCTATCGTGTCCACAGACGCCGTCATGGAATTACGGGCTGAAATTGTTTGTACAAGGGTGCAGTGCAGGGAGCGTGATTTAGAAAAGGTAACTTTGTAATTAGCAGTTCAAATAACAATTTATTTATAATTTACTACAGGATACAGAAATGAAACCATAGTACTGAAACACTTCTTAATACAAGAAGGGGGGTAAATAATCATAAATAGGTTAGCGAAGTGTTTTTCCCCTGTTCTCTGTTCCCATTTCAAATGTTCCTTTAAACCGCATCCAGAAAAAATCCCACATAATGTAAAGATCATACAGATTCGTCTTATTATGGCCAATATTAAGTTTTAGTTATTTAAAATCATTGTTTTGTTCATCAGTTTGGCAGACGGCTCCAAATACTACAACGCCCAAGAGCCTCAGCGAGGTGTAAATCAAAGCGCTGGAGAATTCGGAAAACTTCTGTTACAGTGTGAACAAAACATGGCGCAGTAGTTGCTCATTTTATCCGAAACTGATCCAGAATCAGAAACTGAAATCGGCTTCTATCCTCCAGATTTTATGTCCACAGGCGTCTTGTGGCTTTGACTTTTTATCCAAGAATCAGATATTTTCTAACGCAGTTGTTCATCTGTTGCTCTGATGATTCTAGCGACTATTTCCACTATCGATTAATCTGGCCATTATTTCTGTGATTAATCATTTTGTCAATAAAATGTAAGAAAATAGTTTTAAAAAAAACCGTGTTGTTTTAATTCATCACAGCCCACGGAGATGTATTCAACCTGCTCGTTCTATTCGACCAACAGGCCAAAACCCAAAGTATTCAGTTTATGATCACGTATGACAGACAAAACCATCCAATCTTCACATCTGAGTAGCTGGAACCATCAGCATTTTTTCTTGAAAGGTGACTGAGACGATTAATTGATTGTCAAAATAGTTGCAGATTAATTTTCTGTCGATTGACTAATAGATGAATTGACTAATTGCTGCGGCTCGACTACTCATGCGGCGGTTTTGGGAAGCTTTCAGAACAAAACAGAACAGCCAGACTGATTGTTTCCCAATTATGAAACAAAATAAATGAAATGTTTCCTCCCAGAATTTAGGGCAAGACCAGAGACAGTGAGTCTGGGTCTCCTCCTCTGATTTATATTTGCCACAAGCAGCTAAAACTGAAGATCCAGAGGAGGCTGCGTCTTGATTCAAACACTTGGTGTGTCTGATGTGAACACTGCAGCAGGTTTCCACCCGAAAACTGTGTGTGTGTGTGTGTGTGTGTGTGTCTGTGTTTAGTTCTACTTCTATCTTTGTAAGGACCAGTGAGTTTTAGACCTTAAGGGGTGAGGACATTTTGTCCAGTCCTTACACCTTCAAAGGGCTGTTCGAGGCTTCCGACCTGGTGGTAGGGTTTAGAATAGAACCATGTTCTGGTTAAGGTGAGGGGCTAGGGAATGCATTATGTCAGTGAGTGTCCTCAAAAGTAATGTAAAACAAGCGTGTAAGTGTGTTTGTGTGTGTGTGTGTGTGTGTGTGTGTGTGTGTGTGTGTGTGTAGCTCGCTCGATTTGCATAATCATTCAGAGAGAGCGAGAGTCAGGGGCGACCGAGGCAGCAACTCCTCCTATATTCAGCAGCTTCATCCTCCTCCTCCTTGCAGTGTGGTCGCCAGGCGCGTTTCCACGGCAACACAGACATATCCATCAGAGGCGCGCCGAAACGAATCTGTGTGTGTGTGTGTGTTGAACTGGCACTGAGCCAACCAGCCGACATTAAACCCTCGCTGGAGGTTTGCTGTCGGCTGGTGGGAAACGTGGATTTCATTTTTTTCTTATTTTTATGCCATTATGTCGAAGGCAAAACCTGAACAACGGGTGGAGGAACAGGAGGGGTCAGTGTATGGTTGGATGAGCATGAGGATGGGGTGGTGGCCCGACACCTGACTGGGACACTTCATGTCGGTGTTTCCTTTAATCTGTCACCCGTCAGTATGAGACTAGTTTCATTCATTTTTCAATAATGCGAAACAAGCACGACATCACATTGCACACCGCAAATAACAGGGTGTCTACGGGTCTTCGGAAGCCTCTAACCGCGTTAAACTCAGTCCATCAATAAAAGGCCTTCGAAGGTTTTAAAAAGTCTTGAGTGTCATTATAAACGTGTTGAATCAACGGTAACATTAGTCGGAGCGTTTGTCGCCACGAAGCTCGTCCACTCAGAATGGACAAGTGTTGATTTTAGCAAAAAATCCAGTGAACACGTTATTTATTTATTTATTTTTTAAAAATTCCATCCATTAATTTCCTGCCTCTTATCTGGGTCCAGGCATGGACGGATTATCAGACATTTCCTTCATTCTTCGACCGGTATGACCACGAAAAAGGGACTGAATTAAAATTCTACGTGGTATTGAAACGGTCTTTAAAAGCCTTAAATCAGATTTTGGTGAAAACTGTAGAAACCTGGAATAAACAATAAAAAATCTCTGGTTTTGTCCAACCTACAGACCAACACCCAGAGACGTTCAGTTTACTGTGATATTAAAATCATCACAACGGTGGAGCCGGAACTGGTGGACGTTTGGCATCCTTGCTTGAATAATACCTGAAATGATTAGCTGATTATATTCAGATCAATTCCTTGACGATCAACTAATTGATTAATCGACTGATTGTTGCAGATTTAGTGCTCATGCGGCAGATCCCCGTGTAATGTCAGAAAACCTCGGAAACATGTTTTAGCTGACGGCAGAAATTGAAAATACACCGAGGACAGAAACACAAAGAGAAGGAAACAACAGTCTTGAGCTGGATGATCGAGGCTCACTACACACTGAGAGAGAGAGAGAGAGAGAGAGAGAGAGAGAGGAGAGGGTGGGGGAGGGAGCACCAGACAGGTGAAACCTGCCTAGCAACACAAATACAGATGTTTCCCTTGTTGTCAGACTGAACCATCAGCCAACAGTCAGCTGCTGTACTGAACCTCCAGTGCACATTTACATTCCACCTTAAACAGGTCTGAGGTCAGGAAACGCGTCAGTATCAGACGTAGTCTGTGCGTCATGTTGTTTGCTGCAGCTTCTCTCTGAAGTTACATGATGTTTCCACTGAGGGACATATTCATTCAACACACATATTACGTTTTGAGGAGATTTCAAACCACGTATATTCAGACGGAGGGTTTTTAAAGCTGCGGTTGATCAACAGACAATTATTTCACCCGAATAATTGAATCATTTTTGTTGTAATTTTTGAGCGAAGATGCCAAACATGATGGTTCTAGGTTCTCAAATGAAAGATGTTCCGGCTTTACCTTGTACATTTAATATTTACGGGTTTTCGGACTGTTGGTCGGACATTTGATGACGTCACCTCGAACTCGGAGAAAGTGCGATGGACATTTTTCAGTTTTCTGACGTTTCATACACCGAACAGTTTATCAAGAAATCGATATGTAGATTGATTGATAACGAATAAAACTGTTAGTTCCCGTCCGAATGGTTTTTAAAGTCAAACACTTGAATGCTTATATGCAGTAGCATTTAAATTTCAACATGAAGTGTTCACTAGTAGTTAAATGGCTGTACCTAAGTATTGATTCGAATCCTTATGGATTTTATAAATCAGTGATTTTGGATTCTGCCACAGACATTGATCAACTGCGTCTGTGTCCAGTTCCCTCATGAATAGAAACATCCCCCCCATGTTGGAGATGTTTTATAGGGAGAGAAAGGACACTATTCCTCTGGAGGCTTTCTGTAGCCACTTATTCCAATGATTATACTATAAGTTAGAATTATTGTACGTTTTTTTAAGGCCTGAACCTCACACACCTTAGGAGCTGACGCTTGTTAACATCTCTACACTGAGTCGGAAGCTTTGTAGTGTTTTCTTTTCTATAAACAAGTCCTTGGATCAAACAGTGTTTGGATTTTTTGAGATAATCTTAAATAAAAAGTGTTAAAAGAGTGTGAAGAACTGGTATCGGGCTTATTGCAATCGAGCATAAGATACTTACACATGCTCACACACAGTCTTCGAATAGACATACAGCTACAACAGAGATGCAACTAATGATCATTTTCATTGTCATTCAATCTGCTGATTAGTTTGTCACTTAATCGATTAAGGCTTTGGTCTGTAAAACATGAGAAGTATCAAAAGTATCCACCACAACATCCTTTTTGTCGGGTGAACAGACAGAGACATTCAGTTCACTGTAAATCTCAAATCTGAGGACCTGGAACCATCAAATGTTTGGCGTTTTTACTTGACAGATTATTGAAACTATGAAATAAATGACTCCTTTATAAAATATTCGCTTATTGATTTTCTCACAGTCGACTTATCGAGTCGTCGTTGCAGCTCTAGGCGACGATAATCAGATGCAGCTTAACCACAAACGCAACCATCAGAATTAAGCAAATGCGAGGAGATGAGAAGCGTTTTCTGCTTTTGAAAAGCCGGAACCGAAGGCCCGAGTCGGGTGAACCGGGGCGGGCTCTGATAGGTTCGTATTGATCAGCAGGCCAGAGAGCAGCTGTGGAGCAGGTGTGTGTTCAGCTTTATCGATAAGAAGCCAAATTGTGTGATCGATTCTGAAAGTAACGGGAAGCCGGTGCAAATATCTCGAGACAGATGTGATGTGATGACATGAGTTCTTTATCGGTGGGACCCTGGCAGCAGCCGGTCCAGTCTCTTGAATCGGACTATCGCAGCAGTCCCACTGACAGGACGCTACTGGACTTTTCATCCAGCTGTTACTGGACTCTGTCCGTACTGGTTGTGTCTCATACAGGGAATCTGTAGGTCTTAACCTCTGAGGACTTTTTGAGACTTTATCAGACGGTAGGTCTTGTGTGTTGCCGGTGTCGGCTGTAAGGTGAGATGTGAAATGTTTGCGTCTGTCAGGAGACGTCCTCCACCTCTAAACTAACAGGGGGGTGTTTGTGACGGGGGACTGTCCGTTTTCTGCGTGTGTTAGTTTAGTTAGGAACTACTGTTATATACAGCCGAGCACTAGTGAAAAATGTGCTGTAATAACAGACCATTGTCGGCCATATTGTCTCCACTGGTTTTCTGGCACACTTTCGTTCTGAGGCTGGTATTATAATGAGACAGGAATGAGACTGAGCCGCGTCTTCCACATTTTAAATGTAACTCTCTGGGGCTCGTTTTTGTTGACTTTCTCTGCCGTCATGTTGGTCTTGGTTTGTTTCAGCGGCTTTAGCCTCTGTGGGTGTTCGGTCAGCTTCCGTTTCTCGGCTGACCGATGTGTCGTGTTGGAAATCTGCCTCATGAGGCCTGAGCGGAGCTGGTTTCAGGGACGGTCTGCCGAAACACACCGTTTTCGCCCGGAAGGCCGCCTGTTGTGATCTCGGAGCTGAAATGGATCACGTTTCGATTGCCATTGTTCAGCTCTGTGTTACCTGCAGGTGTCATGTGACAGTAAGAGTTGAGGAGCTGCTGCAGCCTGTTTTTTTGTTTGTTGTTTTTCCCTCCTGCTCCTCATTCAGACTGGGGGAGAAGGGGGTGAGACAGATGGAGGAGGAGGATGGAGGGAAGGAGGGCAACAAGTGGCACCGTGTCATTTCAGTCTCAGCGGGGGGAGGGGGCAGTGACGTCACGTACTCTACCAGGTGGCATTCCTGGGGGGGGGGGGGTCCAAATTCCTTAGCTGCTCTGGGAGCTTTGGGAGCGAGGCATGCAGGGAAAAAACGCAGACCACCCCTCTCCTCCTCCTCCTCCACCACCTCCTCCATCTCTGCAGCACAACACGGAGCTCCAGCAGCAGCAGCAGCAGGACGAGGAGGACACGGAGGAGGAACAATAACCGGAGAGGAGAGAAGAGGAGTCAGTCCAGTCCGTCCGTCCGTCCTCCTCTCGGGGTTTATTTCTCTGGTTCCGCGGGAAGAACCGAGCTGGTGTAAGCAGCTCCGCGGAGGAGGCAGGGAGGGAGACGGGCAGGGGGAAGATGTCCTCCCCGCAGGTCTCCTCGTCCCGCAGACAGTCGTGCTATCTGTGCGACCTGCCCCGCATGCCCTGGGCCATGATCTGGGACTTCACCGAGCCCGTGTGCCGGGGTTGCGTCAACTACGAGGGCGCGGACCGCATCGAATTCGTCATCGAGACAGCCCGGCACCTGAAGCGGGCACACGGTTTCCAGGAGGGCAGATCCCCCGCCGGCGGACCGCCTCCTCCGCCGCCGCAGCAGCCCGCCGTGGCGAAGAGCCAGGCGGTGTTACTGACCGGGAAGGAGTCGGTGGGGCAGCTCAACCACCACCACCACCAGGCGGACGGACCGGGCAAGTCTCAGCAGCCTGGTTTGGACCGGTACTCGCTTGGTGCGGACAGCCGGGCTCGGTTTGAGTACAGCGGACACAGCAGCAGCAGCGGCGGCGGCGGCGGCGGCAGGCTGCCCAACGGGATCGGAGGACCGAATGGATTCAAACCGGACGACGGACCGCCCGAGCTGAACCGACAGAGTCCGAACTCGAGGAGCAGGAGCCACGGGGGCCTGGTGTCGGCACCGGGACAGATGACCGTCCCACCGAACCTGCTGCCTCAGACCCTCCTAAACGGACCGGCCCCGCACGGCATGGCGAGCAGAGCCGCCCCGCCGGGCACGATGGTCGGCGTCTCTCTGCCCGGACAGGTGGGGCTCTCTGACCCGGGAGGGAAGCGACCCGCCTCGGTGTCCAGCACGGACCAGGAGCGGGAACTGAAGGAGAAGCAGCGGAACGCGGAGGCTCTGGCCGAGCTGAGTGAGACCCTCCGGAACCGGCAGGAGGATTGGGCGAGCAAGCCGAAGACGGTGCGGGACACGCTGGTCGCGCTGTCCGGCTGCACCCCGTTCGACGTGCGCTTCAAGAAAGACCACGGGCTGGTCGGCAGGGTGTTCGCCTTCGACGCCGTGTCCAAACCCGGCATGGACTACGAGCTCAAGATCTTCATCGAGTACCCGAGCGGCTCCGGGAACGTGTTCTCCAGCGCCTCGGGGGTGGCCAAGCAGATGTACCAGGACTGTATGAAGGACTTCGGCAGGGGGTTGTCCTCCGGGTTCAAATATCTGGAGTACGAGAAGAAGCACGGCTCCGGGGACTGGCGGCTGCTCGGGGATTTATTACCGGAGTCCCTGCGGTTTTTTAAGGAGGGTTTGGGGGGAGACATGCTGCCGCAGCCCTTCATCGACGGCAGCTACCCGCTCCTGCCCACCTCCTTGGTGCTTCCCGGCCGAGCTCTGGCTTCGGGCAGCGGGAACAGCGGCTCCAGGGCCGGGGTTCGGAAGAGGAAAGCCTCGCCGGAGCCGGACTCAGCGGAGGGCGGCCTGAAGCTGACGGAGGAGCAGCAGAGGCAGCAGTGGATCAACAGCCAGACCGAAGCTCTCAAGCTCTCCATGGCTGCGGGCTCCTTCGCCGGGCCCCCCCCTCCGCTCGGCGCGGGGCACCCCGGCCTCCCCTCCGGCCGCGCCACACCCCCGGAGTCCGCCGCTCCTCCGCAGAACGGACAGTCCCCGATGGCCGCGCTCATGTCAGTCGCGGACACGCTCGGGAACGCGCACTCCCCCAACAAGGACAGAGACTCGGTTCACTCCACCACCTCCTCCTCCAGACACAACAGCAGCAGCCCGGTGTCCCCCGCCTCCGTCTCCGGGCAGAGGCGCCTCTCGTCCCGCAACGGAGACCTAGGGCTGTCCGCGCCCTCACAGTCCGCAGGTGGCATGGAACCGGTGCACGCGCAGAACGTGCCCGACTCCCCCATGGCCAACAGCGGGCCTCTGTGCTGCACGATCTGCCACGAACGCTTAGAGGACACGCATTTCGTTCAGTGTCCCTCTGTCCCCAACCACAAGTTCTGCTTCCCCTGCTCCAGAGAGAGCATCAAGGCCCAGGGAGCCTCCGGGGAGGTGTACTGCCCCAGCGGGGAGAAGTGCCCCCTGGTCGGCTCCAACGTGCCCTGGGCCTTCATGCAGGGGGAGATAGCCACCATCCTGGCCGGAGACGTGAAGGTAAAGAAGGAGAGGGACCCCTGAGGAGGATGAAGAAGAGACCTCTCTGCTTTCACTTCAAAAAACACATTAATGTGAACCACACAGTCAGTCTGCTGCTGAGCCTCAAAACCTTGCTTCTCTTTGTCTGTCAGGGGAGTGAAATTATTGATCCGAATACAAATCGAGGTGTTTTTCGTTTTGTTTTGTTTTTTTCCCCAAACATTTCTTCAGCCAAAAATGTCTGGATGCTGGTGGAAGGATTTTGATCAGTCGTAGAAAGAAGTGAAACAGGGCTGCTGATTATTAGAGAACAGAATCCTTAAAAACAATTCATTTTAAGATGACTATTGACGAGGTAAGTAAATTAAATAGGTGAAAAACTCAGCTTCTCAGTAGAACGGTGTTTCAGTGCTGTGATAGGAGCCTAGCTCTGGGCTTTTATTCCAGTAATCTGATGCAGTTTAAAATATTCCTTTTCATGAATGAATGACACGTTTTTGAGCTGACCTGACTGTTAGTTGCGTACAAACACCTTTGAGGTATTGATTTTGCAGCAATAAAAAATTTTACATTCTTTTTTTTTTTGGATTAATCAATTAATCCTTTAGTCTGTATCATAAAAATAGGAAAAAGTACCCATCACAATTTCCTGAAGTCCAAGCTGACGTCTTCAAATGTCTTTTGTCCAAACAACAGTCCCAAACCCAAA
The DNA here is from genome assembly GCF_016859285.1 of Xiphias gladius. Classification (NCBI taxonomy): domain Eukaryota; kingdom Metazoa; phylum Chordata; class Actinopteri; order Istiophoriformes; family Xiphiidae; genus Xiphias; species Xiphias gladius. The sequence continues at coordinate 27,270,120 of NC_053409.1, forward strand.
GAGATTCAGTTACTGTGACAGAAAACAGACAAACATTAGAAATAGGGACCTTTTGGTATTTTTGCTCGAAAAATGACTTAAACAATTAATCAACTATCAAAATGGTTGACCAATAATTTTCTCTTGACAGACTAATCAATCAACTAATTGTTTCAGAGTGAATGGTTTCCAAGGTTGTCTTTATTGGAAATATCCATCACCAGTGACAGTGTAGATACAGACAGGAGGCGGGGGGAGGAAGACAAAACAAAATACTGTTCGGACCCAATGTGACATCCTGTTTCAGAAGCTTGGTCCTGAGTCTGGGAAGAAAACCGAGGCTTTAAATTCAAGGGTTTAAATTGCGCTGAGCTGACTTCGCAGATAAATTGATTAAATAAATAACTATGATTGTTAACAAAGCAGTAAGCTGCTTATGGGGAAAATTTGTCCTCAAGCGTTTTTCATAGTCGATTATAATCCATATCGGTCAGGTGACCTCTCCTGTACAAAGAGGAGGAGATTCTTGTCGGACTGAAACGCTGTGTGAGCTAATGATAAAAAGCTCTGGTAATGCAAAGTGACAAAGGTGTAGGTTTACTGACAACACCTCAATACATCTGCAGAAGCAATCAGGAGATAGGAGGGATGAAACTAGTGATTGCTTCTACTGTGGATTATGTTTTTAATTAATCCAAAGTGTCCAAAATAACACTAGGTTTTTAATGATCAGATTACAGGCTTGTAGTCAGGAACTTAGAAATAGTGAGGTTATGAGTCAAAGCCTTAGGCACGTCTTAGTCTTAAAATACATTTTTTCAAATTATTCCTAGTTAGTTGTTACATTTTCTACAAGTTGTCTTTAGATGACGCAGTTCGTTCAATGAAATTCCTCTAAATATCAACACCTGTCCATAACCTGAACCCAGCTAACAAAATTCTAATAACTGTCTCAAAACGCGCTGTCTCTATTTTCCCTATGAATAGTACCAAATGTACTAGTAGTCCTTTACTGGAAACCTTGGAAATTATTAGGAAACTACAGACAGGTAAAATAGTGGGTTACCTCTTTATTTCCCGATGAAGCCCTCTCCATGCAGCCAAGAATAAAATTCTGTTTACGAACCACTGAATCTTGGTGTAGAAATACTGGGAACAGCAGTAAAATGTATATTTTTAACTGTAGAATTTAAACACAGCAGCAGCAGCTGCTGAGGATACTGAGGCAATGACCAAAATAAATACTCAACCCAGGACCAGTATAATTGTTTCTGGGAATTTAGGGGTTATTTTATATACTGTGTTTACTCACCAATTACATATGCAGGGTGGGTTTTCAAGTCTGACTAGTAGTTTTTAGACTAAATATTTTTAAACTGACAGATTTTAGGCCAAACTGATAAATTAGATTATATTTACTGAAGGGATTTACTATTTCTCCACCTGAATTATTTCCTGACAGTGTGGAGAAGCCCTTGAAACAGCCTTTAGACATGTAGGGAGATAAAAGATGGTGTTTTTCATCCATCATGAATCATGAAAACCACAGTCATCGAGGCATTTTGTTTAATGTCCTGAAGGTGTGACCTGGGTTCATAAGAAACTTTGATTAAAGGGAGGAAGTGTGCACAGATTCAGCTTCAATCTCTCATCCTGATCCTGAACCACTTCGACCCAGTGGCAGGGGAAAGTCGACATAACTGAAGATCAGATAACATTTACGGAAAATATAACCGGACAGTTTAACGTGTGAATACTGGTCGCTTAAAAAACCCACAGATTCACAGGATATATACAGAGGACACAACCTCAGTGTTTCTTTAGACTTTTTAGAAAGTCCAAAAATGCAGACAGATTCGGTTCATGATGAACTGAAACCATTTTTACTGAGGACATGTCCTGAAAGTGATTCATGATTCAAGGTTCTAAAATTTTTCAGCGTTTGGCTCAATCAGAATGCTATAAAGTTCAATTTTAGCACCCATGAGAAATCAAAAGGCTGCTGCAGCTCTGCAAGCGTCTAAAGGGATTTCAAGCAAAAATGCCAGAAAAGGAACTGGTTCCAGCTTCTGTTCTGGTTCCACATGTGAATATTTGCTGGTTTTTTCTTCCGTGAAAATAAAAGTTTAAACCGTTGCTCAACCAAAACAAGACATTTGAAGACCTCACTTTGGACTTGGATGGACATTTATCACTATTTTCTGACACTTTATAGAATGAACGATCAATTGAGACAATAATTGTTAGATAAATAGAATGATCATTAGTCATAGCTGCCTTACTTCAGATTGTTTGAGCAGCCCAAAACCACAAAGACATTCCGTAAATAATGAGGTGAAATAAGTTCTACTGGAGAATTTATCCTGAAAATAATTAATTTATCCAGAAAATTATCAGTTTGATTAATCGACTTGTTCTTTAAGTAGTGAAGTCCAGTTTTCTCATCCGCTGACAAATATTTTATTCCAAATAAAAGCTGATATCAATTTTTAAAAAGTAAGTAAACGAGACTTTGGTAAGAATATGGGAATTGTTTGAAATAAGAACAGGAACGTTGGTAGTACTGACAAGTGTACAAGATCTTGTTTGGATGAGTCATTTAAAAGTTTGAATTAATGTTTAAACGATGCAAGTGAAGCATAACGACTCCACTTTGAACGGGAACAGGGTAAAATTATTGTCTGCGATCGTCTATGTAACAGCATCAGTTTGTCAGTTTCAGCTTATAGCCCCAAAATTTGTCAGAAGTCCAAAAGTTTAGAGATGGATTTGTCAGCATCTTAATTATACAACAGAACATCGTCGGCATACAACGATATCTTAAGAGGGCTGCCCTCTCTCCGCTGACACATTTTAACAAGGAAAAGAAGTTTTTCAGGCTGAGCAGCTGCAGTATGGGACTCGTTACAGGATGGAGGTTTTGCAGAGACATTGAGTGAAGCATATAAATGTTCTACATGTGGATGTTTCAGAAAAAGTCTTCTAACAAAGAAAAAAGAGTCAGAGTGTTTTTGTTGTCGTGGAGGTGATGGAGGTGTGAACCGTGATGGTGTGATGTTGTGTTTAAACAGACAGGTTCAGAGAGTGATAGAGCTCTCAGTCACAATAACACAGACTTCATCATCACACCGTCAGTTTATAAAATCACTTCTCAGTAAAATTAAGTTTTTATTTTTTATAGGAGTCTTAAACTATTTAAGGTATTTAATTTTTTGTGATTTTTTTTTTTAAATTTAAACATTTTCATATTTTACAATTTTTTTTACTGCAATAAATCTTTTTGTCTTCAGACGTTCTATGTTTTTCTGTTTTACATTTAAGCTTTGATTCAGTGAACAGCACCACGAGATACATCGAATACATTGCCCCCCCCCCCCCCTTTTTTTTTCCTGTTCCTGTAAAGACAGATGATACAAATGATAAAACAGATGAAACAAACACATTTGATCTTGTAACGTGCCTTGGAGCTGAGTCAGTTGTAATAAATTTCATTGGTATGAACCTTTTCAGTGAAATGTGACTTTTCTTTCTGACTCAACACCTGGGACTGAGCTTTATTTTGAAATTGTATTTGAGCAGAGATCTTTGGAAAAGTTTCCAAAAATCTCAGATCTGCCAGGCTCTGAGATCTCATCAGACACGTAGAATATTTCCATGAAAAACATGGAGTCTGTGGTTTGAATATTTAACTCCTTGGAAACGTCAGAAAGCTTCACTGAGAGGCTGCAACAACAACATACACAGATATAGTAAACTCTTAAATAGTAGATGTGGCTTTTACTTACTGCACCTGCAGAGAGAACCGGGATACAGCCCTTTGTTTCTGTTTTTTTCTGTTTTATATTTGATGCTATTTTAGTAAGTGTCCTTTCCGTTCTCTGATCTGCTCCGAACTTAATTTGCTATTGATAAAAACTCAACATTTCCTCCATGTTTACCTGTTTTTTCACAGCACTGATACATCAGTACAATTCCAGTGTCATTTCAAACTGTGTAACAGTACTGTTTTCATTGACTAAATATTTCCTGTCACATCTTCTTGGCCGTTTTCTTCTATCGCTGTTAAGTTATGAGTAGTCAAACTCAAAACGTCCTGCTCAGATATTTTCCATTTAAAACCTTAAAGCAGCTCAAAATGTACGATTAATTCTTTTTCTGGCTGTAGTTTGGGATGGATGATGGACGGATGGATGGATGTTAATGGTAGTTTTTCGGTGTGAAACATCTGCAGCGAATGTGTTGAGTTTTATTACCAGGAGCTTAATAGTGAAAAACTGGAAAATGAAAGTGACTGTAATGAATCAGTGAATGAGAACAGTGTTGTTGTTAACCAGAGGAGGAACCAGACGAGTGATGTGGTATGATATGGGACTAGCGCCCAAGACCTTATTTGACGCTCGGTTATTTTAGAGTACTTGCTTTTATTTGAGACTTTATGATAAATGTTTGTGTCATCTGCGAGAAGAGCTGAGAAGAGCTGAGGGCTTGGATCATTAAACCACGGAGATAGATATGATGATATTTATTTTGGAAGACAGACTGAGAGACACCAGATTTTTTTTAAGGTTTTCTGTACTGTCGACAGTTGTAGTACTAGTAATGGTAGTATTAATGAAGGTTTGGGGTTGTTTTCAGTAGTGTGAAAGCAATTAGAAGAATATTAGCAGTTTTTAGGAGATGTTGTACTACTAAGTGTACTACAATGTCTGTATTGTTCATTGATCATGAGAGCTGAGGAGAGGAATATTAAAACCACGGGAGGAGATGATTGAAAGATGAAGTATAAGAGACAGACTGACAGCCACCAGACAGATTTATTTTTTCAGTTTTGTTTCTGTGTTGTGACAGTTGTAGTACTATCAATGGTAGTAGTAATGGCGTTTTTTCAGGTGTTTTCAAGCAGTGTTGAAGAATATTAGATTATTATTGATATTTAGAGGATGTCGTTGTACTAGTAGTAGTAGCTAGCAGCACTAAAATCATTTATAGTAGTACCCAGTAGTACTGGTAACAGTTTTCGTAGTAGCAAGTAGTACTAGCAGCAGTTATAGGAGTAGGTAGCAGTATTAGTAGCAGTTATAGTAGTCGTGGCTACCAGTATTAGCATAGTAGTAGCTACCAGTGGTGGCGGTAATACTCAACTCAACTTTATTTATGAAGCAGTTTACAAACAAAATACTTTACAATACGGAGAGAAAAACAGAACAACGGAAAGGAGAAAGTGACAAAGTGTTGTTATTATTGTTAGTAGTGGTAATAAATACCAGTGCTAATGTAGCACTAGCATCCCATGTAGCGCCCCACATCCACAGATTTATGACATGTTGTATTTGTGGTTGGTAAATGAGGCTGGAGAACTCTGCTCTGTGTGATGCTCAAATAAAGTCAGATGGTTTATCTCAGAGGTTCGACAGACGTGTCCTCCAGGGGGCGCTGACGTGTTACCGCTGCTGGTTCAGGAGTCTGTACGAAGCAGTCAGTGTGAGCAAGGCTTCGGGATGGAGCTCCTCAGCAGGGGAGGCACAGCAAGCCTGTTATTGGCTGGTGGTTACCATGGAAACCACAGCTGCAGGCAGGGTGGGTAGATGGAGAATAATGTAGCGCACGCACACACACACACACACACACACACCGCAGTGTGGAGTCTTTGTCTGCAGAGCTGCTTCAGGTTCACTGCAGCACAAACACGCTCACACACACACATTCTCGCACAAAGACATCTTGTTAGCGGCCTCGAACGGATTTATCGACCAATCAGAGACCGGCAGAGGTGAAGTGAGGGTGTGCAGGCTTTCATTCTACAGTGATTAATCAGAGCGCGGGTCTTTATTCTGTGTTAAATGCAGCAGAAGGCAGTCTGACTCCTCAAATATCTGCAGAGTGAACATCAGCGCAGCTCAGTAACACACACACTGTGCACTGTGTACCGTCCCCGTTGTTGTACCTGCAGTACAGTATACGAGCAGCTGGAGCGGCTGCAGCAGTAAATGTAGTATCAGCGGGAGCAGGTGTTACTCTGTCAACAGCAGTAGTACTGGTTGTAGCCGTAGGACTGTCAGTGCAGTCAATATCAGAGGTAGTAGAACCTGTAGTATATGCAGTAAGCTACTACTACTGTTACTACTATAGTAGTATTGGTACCAGTACCATTGTAGCTATACTTAAAATTTGCAGTAGTAGTGATTGTATAAGTAGTACTAATGGCAGAAGCAGTAGCATTGTTTCCAGTAATGGTAGCGGCCCTCTCATTAGTATTGGTGTTGCAGTAGCAGCAGTACCCATGTCAGCAAAATTAGCAGTAGCAGTAGCAGCAGTAGTAGGAGTAGCAGTAGTAGGAGTAGTAGTAGCGGTAGGAGTAGTAGTAGCGGTAGGAGTAGGAGTAGTAGTAGTAGTAGTAGGAGTAGTAGTAGTAGTAGTAGTAGTAGTAGTAGTAGCAGCAGTAGGAGTAGTGGTAGTAGTAGTAGTAGTAGTAGCAGTAGGAGTAGCAGTAGTATCAGTAGCAGTAGTAGTAGCAGCAGCAGTAGTAGCGGTAGCAGTAGTAGTATCAGCAGTAGCAGTAGCAGTAGTAGCAGCAGTAGTAGTATCAGCAGTAGCAGTAGCAGAAGTAGCAGTAGCAGTAGTAGCAGCAGTAGTAGCAGTAGTAGTAGTATCAGTAGTATCAGTAGTAGTAGCAGCAGAAGCAGTAGTAGCAGTAGTAGCAGTAGTAGTAGTAGTAGTACTAGCAGCAGTAGTAGTAGTAGTAGTAGTAGTAGTAACCCTCTCAGTAGATTTGGTTTCTTGCTGCATTGCAGATTTTTCTCTTTGAGAAACAACACACACCAACACTGTGTGTGTGTGTGTGTGTGTGTGTGTGTGTGTGTGTGTGTGTGTGTGTGTGTGTGTGTGTGTGTGTGTTTGTGTGTGTTTTTTTATATCCTGCTGGGGACTTTAACCTGAAGTCAAACTACTTCATTGGGACTCAAGTCACTCTGGGGACAAAAATTGAGGTCCCCATGGGTAGAGACGACTGATTGAGGGTTCAGACCTGGTTTTAGGGTTCAGGTTAGAATCAGGTTTAGGTTTGGGTTAGGGGTAGGGGGCTGAGGAACGCTTTATGTTAATGAGTGTCCCTACAAAGACACCACCACAAGTGTGTGTGTGTGTGTGTGTGTGTGTGTGTGTGTGTGTGTGTGCGCGTGTTTGGGGGGTGGGGGGGTGGGCAGTGATGGTTAAGGTGCCCTTGGTTCAGTGCAACAGTTCACTGTGTGCATGCTAATGTTCACATACACACACACACACACACACACACAGTGATGTCTATGTGAGGGCTCCTCAGAATTTTAAACAGGAAACCACCCTGGAGTCTCCACAGTGTGTGTGCGTGCGTGCGTGACTGGGAGTGGCAGCTTCTGCTCTGCAGTGAGAGAGAGTGGTGAAGTGATGTGAATGGAGTTCTTCATTCGCTGCAGCGGAGCTGAACCTACTCATCAGTCGATCAGTTAGTCAACTGACAGAAAATGAATCGAACTATTTTGATAATTGATTACTTGTTGCAGTCATTTTTCAGCTCTCGTCCTCTGGTGTCAGTCCTCTGTCACTGTAAACTCTCAAACTGACTGCTGGTCAGACAAAACCAGACGTTTGAGGAGGAGAGGACATTTGGGCTTAATTCAATTGTAACAGCCATTTTTCACGATTTCTGACATTTTATAGACCAATAATTAATCAATAATTTGAGAGAGTCAGATTAATTACTGATGAAAGTGATCATTAGTCGCAGCCCAACACCGTAGAAAGGATTCAGGTCTCTGGTTGTGTCGTAGTGTAAGACACGTACCTGTGATTCTTACATGATTCCAGCTCAGAACCTTTGTTGTACCGAAACTGAAATTGTCCAATGTTAATGATACCTGGACATTTGGTTGGACAGCATGTTGAAAGACGACAGAGGGTTTCTTCCGTCTGAATAAATCACATCTGTGTGCTGAGGACAGGAAAATGATTGTGATGCCAAACTCTGGAGATCTACTTTATTCTCATGCTGCTCGCTCCAACTTAAAGCAGCCTGATGCGGTTTTTCGTGGAGCTTTTGTTTCATTGCAGGGGATAAATATCCCACTCATCACCGATCATCAGTATCATCAGAAATAGTGGCAACGAGGAGAGAACTACTTCCTATCATCTTCATCTTCTTCCTGCTTCATTGTGTAAAGTTTATTTAGAGGCTGGGAAACCCGAGAGCAGCAAACATGTGTAGTCTGACAAACCAGCAGACTAGAACAACACAAACCAGGTCAGACCACCATGATAAAAATCATCCAATAATAAAGCTTTATTATCTACAAGGGGAATGAGGGAATCTAGTTCGTTCAGTTAAAAGGGTGCAGAGCACCGGAACCTAGTTCTGTCAGGATTAGTGCGTTCATATGGAGCTTCTGAGGTTAGGCAGTTATTTTGTTGTGTTGATAAAAGATTTAAAGGAGAGAAGAGGAGTGAGGTAGTTTTAACATTTATACACAAATATCACGAGATGGTTATTTGTCATTGGTCTGCACAGAAATCCTCCCGTTGTTTTAATGCAGCCGCAGTTTCATCCGTCTGTCTATAAATCCCTGCCGTTAGCGTCCCTCCCCCTCCCCCCGCTCCTCCTCCGTTGCCGTGCGGTATGCGGTGGTTGCCACGGTTACCAACCTCCCCGGCCGAGAACATCATTTATTCAGGAATGTGCCGAGGTAACAAAGACAGAGAGAGAGGAAAGGTGATGTGTGTTCAGTTTGAACGAGTTCCACACTGAGCTGAAACCGTCTTTCGGAAAATGTTCATCTCGGAGTGAAACGGGATCATTCAGCAGTGTCACGTCGGCTTTCATGCCAATGAAGAATTTGAGAGCGCTGAGCGGAGGCTGTTAACCCTGCAGGTGACAGGTGAGGAGGTGAGGGGTCATAGGTCAAGGGTGTCGATGTTTGTGTGTGCGTGCGCGCACGTGGTTCCCCCTCCATCATCGTCTCACAGCGTCAGCTCCATTTATAGACGATGATGTAAGCACTATCCCTCTCCCATGATCCCCCGCTACACCCTCCCTCCACCTCCCCCGTTCTCGAGTGTCTCAATATGATGCCTTCTCCCCCTCCCTCTCCCCCTTCTTTCTTCCTCTCTGGCTGAAAAATGAGCAGTCGACTGTTTCTGGTGTTTACCCCCCACCCCACCCCCACCCTGCAGAATCCCCCTCCCGCTGGAGTGTTCAGACTGGCCTCACGTGTTTTTTCTCTGTCGAATATAGTCCACATGTAGCCCACATTAGGCCATATGGATCAATTCTCTGGCCCGGATGAGTCCACATTTAGCCCCTGTTTGTCCTTTCCATTATCACATTTAGATCCACGTTAAATAATCAGGCTTTATGGGACCACATTTAACCCAAATGGACCGCAAATTTGTCTTGATTTAGTCCATGTGGACCCATGTTTGGCCCACATGGGTCCACAAAGCCTTTACAAGCCTACATTTAGCCCATATAGACCTTACTTAACCTATTTACTTACTCACATTTGGTATACATATAGTTACTCACACGTGGATCCACATTGAGCCCATGTGGGGCATTGTGTTTGGATTTGGTTGTAAGTCCTCCATTTTACCTGAGAGAGAGAGAGAGAGAGAGAGGATGATGATGATGGGAAACCACAAGGACAAAGTGAAAGAAAAGGTCGACAAAGACTTCATCAATATTCATCTCCACCCGCTACTACAGAGCTCGTGAATTATTGGCGTCACGTAAATGTCTACAGAGTGGAGGAGAGGGAGGGGGAGGGAGGGGAGAGGGGGAGGGAGGGAGGGAGGAGAGGAAACAAGGCCTTTTTCACCTCTTCCTCCCTCTCTCCTCTGTGAATGGAAGTTCTCTTCTCCTTTAGCAGCATCCCTGCTGTTGCCATGGGAAACCACTGAGGTGTTGCCTAGCAACAACAGCAGCAGCAGACTAGCAAGCAGCAGCTGTGTGAGTGTTTTGGAGCTAATGGCGGCCATTTTATCCCCACCCATCACACACACACACAGACACACACACACGGCAGAAAAAGCCAATTAGTGTCGGCCGTCTGGCGTTTACTGAGTTTCTCTACAGTCTGCTGCCTCTGGAGTCAATCAGAGGACACCACAGTGTGTGTGTGTGTGTGTGTGTGTGTGTGCGTGTGCGTGTGCGTGTGTGCGATCAGCTGTGTGATTAGTGATGATGATAAATCCACCCAACAAAAATAAACCTTGCACCGTCACATTTAGCAGCTCACACTCTTCCAGAGGTTTCCTTTGCTCTGGTGCGGGCTGTCGCTTCAGATACTCACATTCAAACAAATTCAAACATCTACAGCTGTATGCAAATGTTCGCCCCTCAACCCCGAGAAAATTCTACATTTTGCTGATTTTTGAGGAGAAAAGAAGCACATCCAGATCTTAACGGGGGCCTCTTGTCTGTCAGACTCCAGCAGGTTGAAGCTGGTGGGTGGAGAGCCCACCAAGGCAGTGCTCGGGCCCCCTCCTTTTCTTGCTTCATAAAACGACATGAAAGCTGCCTGCTCAAGTTCTTTTTTCTAATAAACAGATGATTCTGCTGTTCTAGTGTCACCCAAGGATAAAGAGAAGATACCGGACGTATTAGCTGATGAGTTGGACAGAATAAGGAGTTTCCAGGAAACAGGTTTCTCATTCACTTGGCTGAGACTGCGTCTATCTTGTGTGGGCTGCAGGCCTGGCTGAGGAAGGACTCTGACCTAGTCATTAAGATCGAGAGGATGTCAATAGTTGCAAAATCCTATGTTAAATACTTGGGTTGCATTTTTGATAACAACCCTGGAGCTGCTGCAATGGCTTTAAATGTACTGGACAAGGTAAATGCCAGAGGTAAATATTTAGCCAGCAAGACAAACCTACTGAACAGAGACAGTGTGAAATGATGTCCCTCAGGCCTGAGCCAGTGTTACTTTGATTACGTTATCAGCTCCTGGTACTGGGCCTTTACAAAAGCTTTGAAACCGGAGCTTGAAGTAGCACAAAACAAACTGATTAGAGTTTATCTCAGGCTTGATCCCAGAAGTCACATTGGTAGAGGACAGGGCCTGCTGTCATACTCAATTAAATGCTGTTAGGATTTAATATATAGATACAAACAGATTTTATACGGAAAGGTTTGTTGTTATTTTTATAATCACTACAAGAGGGTGGATGAACTCCAGAGCCAGTGCAGCAAACTTAAGTGTTTATAGATTTAAGTCTAAGACAGGTCAGGTCTCTGGTCTGTGTTCTGGTGCCATGGAGCAGAATAAGATACCAACTATAATTAAGGAGTCAAACTCTCCTGCCTTTATACAACATGGAGATATTAACATGTCATTATAAACATTTACATCTTGAACTGTGTCAAACAACCAGTGTCTCTTATGATGTTGAATCCCTTAAATGTGTTTGAAAAGATTTCGTCAGTTGTTTACTTTTTTAGCCTTATTTTCTAATATCTTAATTCAAATACCTTTTTTTTTGCTTGTACTTTTTAATGGAAACGTTATCCAATGATACTGCAGGCATATCCCTAGTACAGAATATGTTTTCCTTATTTTTGTCTCTTTTTACCAACCTGACCCCCCCCCCCTGCAAGAAAATGAGAACACTGAGAAAAATTAAGTTAGAAGAAGAATAATGAATAATAAGAAGCAAAAATATTTAAGTTTAAAAAAATAAACTTAAATTAAAACCATAGAAGATAAAGATGTTAAGTAATAACTCTTATATCCTACAACTGCATTAGACCATAATTACACTACATGAAGTGGCCAATAGCAACACAGGGTTAGTCACATCAACACATTACATGAAGTCAAAATCCTCACAAATTCACAGATACATTAAACAGACCTCGTTTGAGCTGCAGCTAAACTCATGTCACACTCTCCCTGCTCGGCCTTCCTAATTATTCAACTCTCTTTCAAAATAAGACACTTCAGTTTGAAAGGAAATAACAAAATAAAACCCCTGAAAAAACTATACTAAAAAACACAAACTTTAATTATTCTATATAAGTGCTCATATTTGTTTCTTTTCTTATTTTCTTATTTATTCTGATATTCATTTATGCCCAGCTCCGTAACTGTGTCTATAGTGTGTACATTGTTGACTTAATATTCTCCTCAGAGCTGATACTCTGATTTTTATAGTTACACAGCCTATACAGTACTATGCACAAATTCACCCTCACTTTATTACTCTTTTTCCAATTTTATTACCTTAATAAGTTTCTCTTTTGTTCAATTTTAGAGTTTATATTCTTTTTATATATTTATTTCCTGGTGGGTTGGTGCCATATTATTTTGGCACCAAATAAATTCCTCTGAATGTGTGAACGTACTTGAAAAACAGTAATAATAAGATTCCGATTCTGATTCTGATTCTGGTTGTATAAATATTTTAGGAGTGAGCCACACTTTGTATTGGAGTAATTTACATTATCTCTTAACTGTACTGTTCTCTATTGGTCTTCTTTTTTTATTTAGAGGTGACCTCTACCACCGAGGTGCTCCCAGCGTTTCCACAGCAACCCAGACACTTGAAGGAACTCACATGCAGTCATCAGCCAGTCACAGCCAGGTGGCGGGGAGGAGAGCCAACGAGGTGCTGATGGAGATGGGACGTCTGAAGACTGAGATGAAGATGCTTCTGACGGTGAGAAGACAATAAAATCGAGACTAGAATACAGTAGAGTACAGGAGAACTGTCAGAACACCAGAAATCGTGACTTTTCAAAATGGCTTCAAACCTGATGGGGATTTCACAGATTCAGGATTTTTTTTTGCATTCTGAGAGAAAGGTCGACCTGGGAGACCCAACTCAGGGCATCAAAGACACAGAGACCTGACGTCTGTACTCAGAGTTTTTTTTCTGTTTGTTTGTTTGTTTGTTGATCTAAAGACTGAATGACTTTCTGTAATCCAGCAGCCAGAAGACTCTCTGAAAACTACAAGGCCTCCACCTGACCACCCCCAGTCCCAGCAAAACCCGCTTCAGTCCCAACAAAACCACCTCCAGTCCCAACAAATCCAGTCCCAACAAAACCAGGCCCAGCCAAAACTGCTTCAGTCCCAACAATCCGAGTCAAAACAAATCCAGTCCCAGCCCCAACGATCTCAGTCCCATCAAAATCAGTCTCAACCAAACCAATTCCAATCCCAACAATCCCAGTCCCAACAAAACCAGTCCCAATCCCAAAAATTCCAGTCCCATCAAAGCCTGTTCCAGCAAATCCAGCCCCAACAAAATCAGATCCAGTTCCAGTCCCAATCTGTGCTGGTCCAGAGGAGGCCTGTAGTTCCATCCATGTTGGAGGAAGCGGGTCAGGTTCTCCGTAAGGTTCAGAGACAGAAGAAGGTTCTGGAGGAGAACCTGGAGGCTCTGCTGAGAGCCAAGACCGGAGATGTCCTACACTGCCAACTGGAGGCACTGGCTGCCAACAGGTAGCTTATGCAATCTAATAGGTATCAATAACTAATAGGTACGAAAAGGTAACTACAAGATAATGATGCTGCTGCCATTATTTTTAAACCTAAACAGCTAGCATTAGTTGTACTAACAGGAACCTAATCTGTAGCTAACTGATTTAATGCCTGCAAACACATAATCAGCGCTAACATTTACTTGCTAACAGACAGAGGAACAAACATGATTTATGTAAAGCTATGCTAACAGGTGACTTATATTAAATTTGTGTTTGCTTACTGATAGCTTGTGTTAGCTTTAATCTGCTTACTGAGGGCTAACATTAATTAAATGCCTGTTAAGAGGCACCTAAATTTAACATTATCACTGCTAACAGGTAGGGCTTGCTAATGCTATCTGTGTGTGTGCTAATAGGTAACTAATGGTTAACATTGAATAACGTTATTTTTAAACCTGCTAATCAGTAGCTAGCTTGATGCCTACTAACAAGGTAAATGTCGACTTTTATCAGAAAATATACAGTTTTTGTAACATTAACTAAATGTCTGTTAGCACATAGCTAACAATAAATTCTATGTCCAACCACTGGTAGCTGGTGCTAACTTAATCTCTGCTAACTGGTAGCTAACTAAATGTCAGATACCTTTACCTTATGTTAACTCTATGTCTGCTAATAAGTAGGGCTTGCTTATGCTAAATGTGGGTAACTAAAAGCTAATGTTAAAATCTCTGTGACGGTATCTTATAGGAAAAGGTTACTAACAATGTTTTTTAGTCTGTTAACTCACTGTTAATCTGGCTAACTCACCACATAATCAACAATTACTACATGCCTGCTAACTGGCAGCTAACATGAACTGAAGTATGTTTAAAGGCAGCTAACATTTATTAATTTACTTTCAGTAAATCATTCTGTAGTTGTTGAAAATAAATTATAAAAAGCAAAGAAAATTTGAAATTTGTGAATAACAAAATACAGTTAAATAAAATTTATTTATTTTGTTTAAAGAATGACTAGAAATAGACTATTTATACTCTGACTGTAATTCTAGAGTTTGGGCAGTGTTGATTATTGATTATGAAAGCAGAACAGAAATGTATTAGTGATCTGGAAGAAGTACTCAGATCTCTTACTTAAGTAAAAGTAATAATACCAGAGTTTAGAAAGACTCAATATATAACACTTGATATAAGTTCTAGATCTACTGAAAAGACAAAGTGGAAGTAGATCAGGTAAAGAAGTGCAATGACGGTGCACAGTAAGCGCCAGTTAAGCATGTTGGGGTGTTAGAGGTGTTAGGAGAGGAGATGCTCTCAGAGGAGATGAGTCTTCCAGAGTTTCTTGAAGATAGAAAGGGACGCCCCTGCTCTGATAACAGTTGGTAGCTGGATCCACCACAAACGGGAACAGTCTGGACTGTGACTGCATTGTGTGCAGGGATGGCAGTGCCAGACGACGTCCCGCAATGGAACTCAGTGGCCGAGAAGGAGCATAAGCCTGTACGATTGAGTTCAGGTAGATGGGTTCAGACCTAGAAGTCACCCTGTATTCAAGCGTTAGTGACTGGAATTTGATTTGGTCAGCCATGGGTAGCCAGTGGAGGTCAATGAGCAGCGGAGTGAAACGTGTCCTTTCAGGCTGATCGAGAACCAGACGCGCTGCCTCATTCTGGAACATCTGTAAATGTTTCACTGGGCCTGAAGCGCGGCCCACTAGAAGGCCATTGCAGTAATCAAGGCGACAGATAACCATGGCCCATACCAAGACTTGGGTGGTGTACTCGGGTGTAGAGAAATGCGGCACAACCGGGAGACAGATGCAGCATGGTCAGACAAGGAGAGCTGATCATCAAACATGACACCCAAGTTTCTCACGGCTTTGATTGGGTTGAGAGATGAAGAGGTGATTTTGATGTTGATACTGTGATGGAGAGGTTGATTGGCCTGGATTAATAAGAGTTCAGTCTTAGAGAGGTTTATTTGAAGGTAGTGTTCCCTCATCCATGTGGAAATATTTGAGAGAAAGACTGAGATCTGTGCTGAGACCGTGGGGTCATCTGGCGGGAATGACATGTACGGTCGGGTGTCGTCTGCATAGCTGTGATATGAGAAGCCATGCGAGTGGATAATCGGACCCATGGAGGTGGTGTATATTGCATGTGTTTATCACTTTAATTTTACAGTTGGTAAAGGTGGAGCTTATTTTAATGACTGTAAATACTGCTTGGTAGTTTAATCTGTAATAATACATCATAATTTATTTGTTGATTATATTTTGAATGAATAATCTGAATCTGCAAATTAACATATATCTCCAAAATGTACTGTGGTAGAAGTTGAAGGGAAATAAAATGGAAATACTCTAGTAAAGTACAACTACCTCAAAACTGTAGTTTAGTAAATTTACTTAGTTACTTTCAACTGCTGAAAGTGCTGCTGCTGAAGAATCATTATTTTTACTTAAGTACAGAACCGCAGACGAACACTCACTGTCAGAGTGTGTGTGAGTGTGTGTGTGTGTGTGTGTGTGTTGATGGTGTTGATTGACAGCCGGCCTCGGAGCGTCCTGTAGGCAGTGTCGAGGTGAAGCTGAACCCAAACATCACTTTGATTGACAGCTGTCAGACTGAGGAGCTTCTGTTTCTGTTTAGATTTTCTCCCACTGCTGTGGATCTTAAATCACTCCTGTCAAACTCGTCTTTCTGCTGTTTTTTATTCTCCTTACTTTTTAAAGAAAAATGTAATTCTGTTTTTGCACAGAAACAAATCAAATCTGCTGTAGTGTGTGTGACTGTCCGCCCAGTCTGCTGCTCTGATCTCTTTTTGACTGTTGATTAGTTTATGTCCTCTGTCCTCTGCAGAGACTGGACCGAGGAGGTTCGAATCAAGAAGACCGTGGACGCCTGGATTAGCACTTTATCCAAAGACGTCCAGGTGAGCTCTCGGCAGATTGTACACAGA
The DNA here is from genome assembly GCF_016859285.1 of Xiphias gladius. NCBI lineage: Eukaryota > Metazoa > Chordata > Actinopteri > Istiophoriformes > Xiphiidae > Xiphias > Xiphias gladius. Next base: position 27,286,515 of record NC_053409.1, read on the forward strand.
TCCTGGAATTCCAGGTATCATTTGATTAATGATAAAACTGGCAAAACTGTGTTTAAACAACCAGGTGTTGCCCTGTAAAAGTTTTTTTTTAAAAGTCAGTTTGGAGATGAGTTGGCTCACACTCCCACAACACTCCCCCAGTCCTCCTGTAAAACCACAACTTGTTATTTTTACACGTCAGTTTTTCTACAGACTGAACAAAAGAGATAAAATATGTTATTCAAGGATCTTTAGAAGTGCTGGTAGGTGGATTTTGTTCCCTACGGACAGAGCCAGGCTAACTGTTTCCCTGTTTCCAGTCTTTATGCTAAGCTAAGCTAACCAGCTGCTGGATGTAGCTTCAGATTTACTCTACAAACGTGACAGTGAGATCAACCTGAACATCCAACTCTGAGAGAAAGGGAAGAAAAGTCACTATTTCTTGATACCATGTATGTATCATGTTTAGAAATGTCAAAAATGTTTAAAAAAATGCCGATCACAGCTTTGCAGAGCCCAAGGTGACGTCATCAAAAGTCCGAAGCTCAAATGTGTTAAGTTTATTATACATGAAGAAAGGTGAGATGCAAGTCCTGCCATTTAGAAGATGGAACCTGATAGTATGTAGGATCTTTTCGCAAGTTTCTGCTTGAAAAAGGAGTAACACGATTAATCGACTGTCAGAACAGTGGCACATTATTTTTCTGGCACTGAGCTAATTGATCAGTCGACTAATCGTTTCAGTTCTACTCAGTTCTCATTCTTCCAGATGTTTGCAGGTCCTGAAAAGTCTTAAAAAAACTTTGAATTCACTTTCCTAAGAAAAAAAAACAGCTTTAGAAGGCACTGAAAAGTCTCAGATTTAAATCGTTTCTAGTTTAAAAGTTTATAGCCTGTTATAAAATGTTTTTGTCTGTGACTTTAGCAAAAACTGTTTGGAAAATCTCGCGACCTCTGACCTACAGTAAAATTCATGTGTATCATACATAAATTATTGTTATTAAAAAATTAGTATCTTTAATTATTTTGGGTTAATCAAGCCGTCCATTCATCCATCCATTTTCTGCTGCTTATCCAGTTCCTGGTTGTGTTTAACGATTGATTAATTATATTATTAGGAATAACAGCTGGAAAAGACGGAAATGTGACATAAATGTCAGTAAAACCATGCTCTTATAATCCTTAAATTTTATTGCATGTGGTATTAAAAAGGCCTTAAATTTGATTTGGTGAACCTGCAGAAACACTGACATCTTCTTCTTCTTCTCCTCAGGCTGAGACGTCCTCTGAGAACGCTGCACTGATGCCACAGCTAAGGGCTGCAGGGAGCTCCGCCCACTCAGCGAGGGGGAAGCCAGTGAGCGCGCTCAGAGGGGCAGGAAGTAGGCCGACGGCGGGGAGAGTAGGCCGAGGACAGAGAGCTAGACACAGAGCGGTCAGGACTCTCATTGAACGATTTGACTGATTTGATCGATGATTCGCGGGTGATCAGTCTCTTCTATTGGTGATGTCTGTTTCAAGGTGCAGGGGGTGGAGCCTGGCAGAGTCCCAGGTGTTCTGCGAGACAGTGATCAGGTGGAGGGAGAGTCGTACCTGACGCGTCTGTACGGCAGAGCTCCGTATGAAGGTCTGAGACGAACCCTGAAGAAGAGTCCGTACCTTCGCTTCAGCTCACCTGCGTCACCGCTCAGCAGGAAGCCCCGCCCCCGCCTGGTGGAGAGCGTCAGAGGTTTTTTTTTGTTTTGATTTGTTTTTGTTTATTCAAGTTCACTCATTCACAGAATGTATAGAAACAAATCAGGACTAGTTTTCATTTCGTCTTAACCGGAGATCGCTGATGGACGATCTGACCACCTCCGGGTTGGTGGGCGCGAGAGACTAACTTTCTCTGTCACCACTCAGTTTAAATGTCGGCAAGGGTGATCTGTCATTGACCTGTATTTATGCTGATTTTATCCGACGTTGTTGTGATTTCTAAGAGTATTTATGAGCTGTGCTACAGTACGTTCACAATACAGCACTTTACTTTGTTCAGAACTGTGATACTTTTGGACAGATTTGACTTTATAAAAGTTCTATAAAAGTACACACACACACAGACTGCATTTAGAAAGTATTCAAAACCCTTCACTTTTTTCACGCTGTTCACTGTTGCAGTCATATGCTAAAATTTAAAAAAATAATTTTTCCCTCATCAATCTAAACTCAATATCCCACAATGATAAAGTAAACACAGAATTTTAGAAATTGTTTGGAATGTATCAAAAAGGAAAAACGGAAATGTCAAATTGACATAAGTATTCAGACACTTTGCTATGACACTAGAAATTTAGCTCAGGTGCCTCCTCTTTCTCTTGATCATCGTTGAGATGTTTCTACACCTTGACTGGAGTCCACCTGTGGTAAATTCAACTGACGGGACATGATGTGGAAAGACACACACCTGTATACATAAGGTCTCACAGCTGACAATGCACATCAGAGCAAAAAAAGCCATGAGGTTGAAGGAGCTGCCTGCAGAGCTCAGAGACAGGAAGGTGTAGGGGCTTCCCAGCCAAACTGAGCAATCAGGGCAGAAGGGCCTTGGTAAGAGAGATGACCTCTGGTTCAAGGTCAGTTTAAAGGTGCGTTACCAGATAATTCCAATACTCACCCAACCTTTCCCAGATTTAGCTGGTTTTTGATAAGTGACTGTGGCAACAGTTAAGCTGAACTATTAACATTCTCTCATCTTCAGACTCGAGAGAGAGACTCTTTGTATCTTTGCGTGAACATGTACATGTACCATATAACAGCAGCATCACTGACTGATTCCAGCTCTCCATGTCTCCCGTCTCCATCAAATAAAGGCAAATAAAGATTTAAAACTGTTTTCCTCTGTCGTTCAGGTGTGAAGGTGAAGTCCTGTAAGACTCAGACCGGTTTGGCTCCTACCCTCAGTCCGTCACCTGGTCGACCCCATCATCATCAAATGACCTCTGGTGACCCCACCACTAACACTTACTCTGTTCCCATGGCGATCCCACTGGGTCAGTTGACTCTTTATGTGTTATTTTGGTGTAAATATGAATCAGAAGTAAAACAGACAAGATGAGACAAAACAAACTAATGAACAGAACAATAAGAGGTAGGGACTGCATTACCCAGAAATCCAAGTGTCTCCTTTTATTAAATTAATAAAATAAGACCACCCCGTCTTAGTCTTTTATTTAGAAATATTAAAGTAAAATGTGGAGTGATGGAGCAGCTTTAACAATATTTTTACATTAAAAATATTATTTCTGTAGTTTAAATTGCTGCAGGCCAGTCTGCTGCTGTTTCTGAGACTATTTCAAAATAAAAGTGAATTAAAAATGGTAACAGAAAAACTATAATAACTAATAATAATATACAATATTTAACTAGAAGTAACTATTATGTTTAGTGAAAATAAAAAAAAATTGAAAAATATAATTGAATAAAAAATACAAAATAGTATAAAGTAGTGAAGCAAAAATATGAAATGATAAAATCTAAACTATAAAATAAAAGATGATTAACAACAAATACAATTAAAATATAAAATAGATCCTCAGAAAAGACGAAAAAATGGTTATATTTTAAAAAGAAGAAATTGTCAATATTTAAAAAAAGGAAGTTAAAAATTAAAGTAGAAAAGTTTAAAAAGAGAGAGAAATAAAATGTGTAAAAAAAGAGAAACTAGTAAAAAAATAAAAATAAAGTTAACCCCCTGTCCACTCCTCAGGTCGTCGCAGGAGGGACTCTTCCTTCAGGTGTGTCACAGGGCATCAGCAGGAAGTGACATCATCACCGACACCTCCGTCCAACTCTAGTGTGGTTGCCGTGGTCGATGGAGCACCCGAGCAACAGTCACAGGTGAGCTGGGTCTCCAAAGACCTTAACAACCAGTTCGTGCTGCTGGGCGGAGGTAACCGCCCACTAGTCATCAGCACACTGTGATTGGCTGAGCTCAGATCAACTCACAAGGCGGCCTGGGATCAGATTTGGTGGAAGGCTACGGGAAACAAGGCTGCAGGATGGGCGAGACACCAAATGTGGATCAATAATATACATGTACAGCTACATTCACAGGTTATACTGCTCACCCAGCTCAACGCACACACACACACACTCACTCAGTCACTCACTCCGCTAGTTTACTGTTAGCGTGGTAGCTAGAACTGTCAACACAACTTTCTGTCCTTAACTCACAGTTAGCAACATAAGTTTGTTTACACTCTCTTACCCTCCCACAGACAACCGACGGCCTCCTATTAGTGATCCGGTTTCTACGTCGAAACCGGATCAAATTCCTACTGGCTTGTTCAAGCTGGGGGGCTTCTTCTTGTGAGGGAGCTAGAGGAATGGCAATTTCCGCAGCTTGTTTTTTACACCTCCGAGTTTTTAAAAAACACAAAACACCATTGAAACCCATTTTCACGATATGGGGCCTTTTAAGCAGAAATGATGAGCGAAGCTGATGAACTCCTCTTCTTGTGGGTTTTGATTATTGATTCGTGTTTTGAATTTATTTATGTCATTTTTGGAGGAACCGTATCAGGTCTGGTCGGCTGATTTATACACAGCAGACTGATATAATGGCTGCTTTACATGAGATCTCTAACCAATCTAAATGCTGATGCACTGTAAAATAATGTAGTAATGTGGAGGTTAAAGGACCAGTGTGTAGGATTTAGTGGCCTGTAGTGGTGACGTTGCAGATTACAACCAAGTGAACACCGCTCCCCTGGCCCCTCCCTTTCCAAGTACGTAGGAGAACCTACGGTGGCCTTCAGGTAATGCAGAAAACATGAAAGGCCTTCTCTCTAGAGCCAGTGCTCAGTTTGTCCCTTCTGGGCTACTGTAGAAACATGGCAGTGCAAAATGGCGGCTCCATTGAAGAGGAACTCGCTCCCTATGTATCCCACAAGGATTCCTAGTTTAAGGTGATTAAACACTAATGAAAACGTCATTATGAATATTATGTTCCATTTCTGCCGATAGATCCCCTAAATCCTACACACTGGTCTTTTAAAACCATAAACACAGACCACCCGTATAACACAGTCCCACCACATGATGTGAGCATGCCATCAGGAGGAAGTAGGAGGCGTGCTGCTTTTACAGAGCACAACAGGTCAGAGGTCACTGACAGCTGTTGTTGTGCTGACAGGTAGAGGAGCGGCTGGTTGAGCAGCTGGATGCAGTTGAAGCTCCTCCTCCTCTTCCTCCACCAAACACTGTCATCGAGACGAAGAGCGAGGACGAGGAGGATGAGGAGAACGTCTTCCCTGGAGCTGACTTCCTATCTGTAGCTGATGTAGTCCAGGTAACCTTCATCTTCCTCCTCCTTCTGCTCATGTGTAAAAAGTGGTTTCAGCTGTCACTCAGCCGCAGTCCCACAGCTCCTCCTGCTGGACACTAACAGAAAACCACCTCCTGATCCAGACTCCACACTGAACACCATCCCACTGCTCAATTAAAAATCATCCATCCATCCATCCATCCATTCATCCATCTTTGGCCATTAATCCATCAAATTCAACATAAATTCAACTTGTCAAAGAATAGTGTCATGTGAATAACTCTATTTTAGAACCTGATAATTCTAAGGTGAAAATACACTATACATATTTATCTATTAATCTGCCAGTTATTTTCTCAGTTAAAGCGTCCTGTGGAGTTTCCTTGCATTTCCTTGTATTTCTTTCCTTGAAAAACATTTTCAGGGCTGATTTTTTAAAAATTATCCAGCACTGTTTACATCAACGTCTTCTCCTCTTCTATGCCTTTTGTGGTAAAATGCAGCATATCTTACCTCCACCTGTAGACTGTGCGTCACACTTGAATCATACGAACAAAACAGGCACCCAGTCGTACAAATATTGATCGGTAACTCCTACAGGACAAACCCCCCCTCAGGGAACCTTTAATTGAATAATTGTATAGCCAGTAAAGCATCAACAGTGAAAAACGCCAATCATAATTTCCTAGACCCCACAGTAATGTCATCAGATGCCTTGTTTTGTTTGACCAACAGTCTAAAAAGATATTCATTTTGCTTATGAGTAAAATGAGCAGAAGCAGCAAATTTTAACATTTGAAAAGCTGGAACCATTAAATTTAGGTATTTTTGATTGATAAATGATTAATAAATGATCAAAATAGTAACCAATTAACTATCTGAGGATCAAATAATCAATTCAGATCTAATTGTACTAACAAGTTGTCCTTTTGGACTTAAACTGAAGCAATTAGAACGTTTAGAAAATCATTAAATCACATTAACGGGGCCTATCGGTGCTACTAACCTCTCATCATTACCCAGTGTTGTACTTGGAAGTTCAGTTTCAAAGAACCTCAGTGGTCATGAGTATAAACTGGACAGTTTACTGCAGCTCAGATCAGGTGTTTTTACTGATTCTACCTTCTGACAGATTTTCAGCTTTTGCAGTCTGACCCACAGACTCTCTGGTCAGGAGGACAAACAGGAAGGACACTTTATTTTTTATCATATATAACTATAATGTTCTGTGTCATTTGTCAAGTCAAATGTCAAATAAACGTTTGTTACAGTTTCTGTCTTTTCATGTATTATTTTATTATATTTATGTTCAATGAATGGTCACATCTGAGAGTCTTAACCGTCTACATATCACAAACATGATCCATTTTTCCACTTCTCTCCCGTCAGGAGGAGGTGAGTGTGGTAGGTGAGGAGGCTGTGGAGTTGGATGGGGGTCCGTCTCCTCCTCCGGTCCTGTACCAGGGTCCAGTCTTCCCTCCCCAGGCCCGCTCTACCCTCCCTGGCCAGGATCAGGCCTCCATCCTGGACACCAACCAGCAGAGAGACGCTCTGGAGAACCGGCTGGTAGAATGGTGAGAAACTGGTTTGAACTGGACTGAAATGGACTGAGCTGGATTCTGGTGGTGCTGACAGCATGATGTAGCCCTTTTCTATACTAGTTGTTTCTAATTGTTTTTTTATTCTCTTCTATTCAGGGTGGAGCAGCAGCTGATGTCCAGGATGATCTCAGAGATGTACCGCCCCCCTCCCGCTGACCCCGCCCAGCACGTTTCCACCAACGAATCAGAGCTTGAGCAGCGGAGCGTCACCTCAGACATTGGTGAGTGGACAGACAGATGGACCAATCAGAACCGCTTTCGTCACATATTTACACACTCCGGACACAGTTTTAATAAAGATGCGTTTCCGTCTGGTCAGGCGCCGAAACTGAGCGAAAAGGATGAGTGTACAGATGAAACCGGCTTCATGTGGCTCTAGTCTCGGTCCAGGACTGTTGCTGATTTGTTTGTCTTTGTCATGTTTGTCATGGGAACTGTTGTGTGTTCAGTGGAGGCAGCAGGAGGTGGAGGTCTGCAGCTTTTTGTAGACTCCAACATGTCGGTGGACTCGGCTCTGATCAGGCAGCTGGTTAACGAGGTTCTGACAGAGACTGTGGCTCTAATGCTGGGACAGAGGGACGTACTGGCTACAGGACCAGAACCAGGACTGGAAGCACCAAAACCAGGACCGGCAGCACACCAGGAGGTACAAACAATCAGGACACAGAGATACTTCAGTCTTCGGTCTGTCTGTGTGTTCTGATCATAAACTGGATCCTGCTTTTGTTCCAGGCCAAACTGGTTCCTCTCATTCCTACACCAGTACCGACCCCTCCCCCGAGCCCAACCACTCCCGTTGGAGAGGCCACGCCCGTGACCACACCCCCTCCGTCTGAACCAACCAGCCTGCTGAACGAGGAGTCTCCTCAGCCAATCGCAGCCCCAGGTTAGAAGCAGCGGCAGCATTAGCATTGTTAGCAGTTGTGTTAGCAGTAGTATCTAGCATTAGCCTTCGCTTTACTTGCTGTATTAGCACAAGTAGTCATAGTAGTAAGTAGAGGTAGCTGCAATGTTAGCATTAGTAGTAGTAGTATTCATACTTTTGATGTTGGTATTATTAATAGTAGCAGTAGTGTTAGCTTTCATAGCAAAAGTAGCAACAGTGGCAGTTGTGTTAGCAGTAGTTTAGTATAGAAGCATCAGCAGTAGTGCAGCAGTAGAGATAGTAGCCGTAGCATTAGTATCTGTAAAACCATAAGCAGTTTAATTCTTTATCAGTACTGATAGTATTAGTAGTAATATTAGCTTTGATAGCAATAATATCAGTGATTAGAAGTATTATCAGCAGTAATGTACACAGTAGTTTCAGTGTCAGTGTAGTGGTAGTAGTTAGCAGAAGTAGGATATAGTAGCTTTAGCGGCAGTAGCTGTCCTGGCAATAGTAACATTACTGTTATGAGCATTAGTAGTAGTTTCAGTATATCAGTTGCAGGAGTTAACTCGATTAGCATCATCATCATCATCATCATCATCGTGTTTCTCAATTTCAAAGTTTTTCCTCCTGGAAAACGAGGTGTTGCATCTCAAGAGGTTTATAGTGTAATTTAAATGTGAAATAAATGAGTTGTAGCTGATAGCAGTCTGTTTCTCTCTTCACTGTGACCTCAGAGCCAGTGGCCACGCCCACACCCAGCCAAGACCCCGCCCCCTCCGCAGGAAGTCCGCCTGCCCTTCATCAGGCCCCGCCCCCTCTGCCCTGGGAAGATGCTGAGCTGCCATTGGACGAGGAGAGACCAGAGGAACACCCGGACACACACAGACAACCACTGTATGTTGCGGTGATATGAATATGAAGAAGTCAACCGTTAGTTTATGTCCACTACCTGTAAACTCCAGGTCTGTTTTACCTGGAGCAGCTCGCATCTCTGGACTTGAAAGTCACCTGTAAATGTATTTTAATGCCTCTGCCTTTTTTAATGTTTTGATTTCAAACTAATTTCTCATGATGCTAATGTTTAATGATGTTTCTCTCTCTGTTTATCTTCACACATACCGAGAAACGCTAGTTCAGTCCTGTTCTCATTTACACGTTTCTCTTTACAATCAGTATTTTATCATCAAATCAACATACATCAGCCAGTATTTACACCAGCAGCTCTGCTGTGCGATCGATGCTTAAAATGATAGACGACAGAAGGTTCAGCAGGTTGTCATGTTCAGGTACAGGCGCAAAACAAGTCACCATTGAAATGAGCTGCAAACATGGATTTATTCTGTAGGACAGGAAAAATGTCTATAAAAACAGCTCTAAACTCTGTTATATGTAAATCTGGCTGCTGGAGAACAGATTCTGAACCCGACCAAGCCTTGACTCAGCCGGACGCCTTAGACATTCAGCGTTAGCGTTGTGGCTTCAGTGTTAAAGGTGTTTTAGTTTTTGCTGTTGCTACATAGCCAACGTTAGCATTATCAGCTGTTTACTCACCAGTCTAGAAGAAACGTTGTGAGTTCATCATCAAGCTTCGTTCCTTTACTCACCAACAGCTTTCTCCAGAGGTGGAAAGCGACGCCAATGTTGACTCTGGCGTTGCTTCTTCCGCCGAGCGTGGTTTCTTGCCGGGAGTGGGTGGTGGTGGTGGTGGTCGCTCGCTAAGAGCTTCAGCCATCGTTGCGTTTACTGTTCTATTCATTATTCATCGTCAGACAGAAAGTGACGGGCCGGGGCTAGCTAGTTAGCATGCTAACTTCAGTAGATACCTCTGCAACGCCATACACAGACGTCTTTGACATAACGTCAAAACTGTTATTTCTTCACATTCTGTTGAGGAGCTTAATTCATTTTTGAATGTTTTAAACAAAGACTTACGTATAGCCCCTTTAAAGTCCGCGTGTGGGGCTATGGATGCACCTGTCAGTCAACCACAGTATCTTAAACCCTGATGATCAGACTTTAATGAAAGTGGGAATGATGTGTATCGTTATTTTGTTTTGGCATTTTCAGAAACTTGTGATAAAGAGTTATTGAAGCAGATGACGGATTCTGCGTTCGGACTGTCTCTCCTCCTACAGGGTGATGTCAGTAGCAGAGGACGAGCCTCCTCTCTCCTCCCCCCTTCCTCCTCCTCCGCTCTCCCTCCCTCCTGCTCCCTCCTCGTCCTCTCCCCACCCTGGTTCTGACCCAAGACCGGCGTCCCCGTCCAGCTCCTCAGGGGACTCCAGCTCCAGTAGTCCCAGTAGCTCCAGTAGCAGCAGCATTACAGTGACGGCAGGGACTGATGCAGCACTGAAACACATCTCAGAGGGAGAACTGCTCATCAGTGTCAACCAGCGGGCTGCCACGACAGGTATCATCGTCGTCGTCGCACCTACATTTCCTCTCCGTTCTCAAAGTAAACCGAAAAACATTTAACATAAACTACGAAAGGACAAAACTTTTAAACTTCATGTTAAATAATCCCGAGGCAGTGGTTCCCAACATGGGGTCAGGACCGCTCGGTGAGCCCAGACCTAAATCTGAGGGTTCACAAGCGGCTTAGGGGGATAAAAGATGGGGAACAGCTGGCCTAACGCCTGTTTTCACGGTGGTAAATAAGCGATTGCATCTGATAATTCTGCGATCTTGTGACCCAGTCACAACAGAAAGTGGCACAATGAAATTCATCAGAGCATCTCTGGAAATACCTCAACAGCTACTGGCTGGAGTGTGATGAAATGTGGTCCAGATTATCTGTGTTCCCCTCAGGATGAACTGGAGAGATTTTGGACTCAGCCTTAGTCTGCTTTTGGAATTAGCTCCACCTTTTCAGCTTCAAACATGCCACCGCTGGTCTTTCTGTCATACTGCCTTGAAACTGGAGATCTAAATGTGATGATCTGATATACAGTGCATTCAGAAAGTATTCAGACCCCTTCGCTTTTGTCACATTTTGTTGTGTTGAAGCATGATGCTCAAATCATTTAAATTCATTTTTTACCTCAATGCAGCAGAAAATGTTTTCGTAGCCTTCCCCAGATCTGTCTCGACACCTTCCTGTCTATGAGCTCTGCAGGCAGCTCCTTCAACCTCATGGCTTGGTTTTGCTCTGATGTGCATTGTCAGCTGTGTGACCTTATGTGTCACATAAGGTCACACATCCTCAGCTGTGAGACCTTATGTGTACAGGTGTGTGTCTTTCCACATCATGTCCCGTCAGTTGAATTTACCACAGGTGGACTCCAGTCAAGGTGTAGAAACATCTCAAAGATGATCAAGAGAAAACGGAGGCACCTGAGCTAAATTTCTAGTGTCATAGCAAAGTGTCTGAATACTTATGTCAATTTGACATTTCAGTTTTTCCTTTTTGATACATTTCCAAAAATTTGTCATTGTGGGGAACTGAGTGCAGATTGATGAGGGAAAACATGAATTTCAATGGTTTTAGCATGATGCTGTGAAAACAGTGAAGGGTCTGGAAACCTCCTGGGTGCGTTGTGCGTCAGTGTCTGTCTCTCTCTCACAGAGGAGGACGCCGTCTGCAGTTTCTCCAGCTCTCTACAGGAGCTGCAGGACATGGTGAGAAACACTCAACATGCTTTTATGAAGTGTTGTTTGTCCCTCGCTGACCAACACTAAGAGTAGCAGCACTGCAGTTGTGGTGGTGGTGGTGGTAGTAGTACACGCTTCAGTAGTACCTGTCTGTCTGTGTGTCCCTCCTGCAGGACTATGACTCCCCCAGTGAAGGACAGGTCAGAGGTCGTGACCTCCTGCTGACCCTGCTAACCAAGATGGAGCAGGGAGTCACACACCGAGGAGAGAGACCACAACCAGAGGTACACAACACACACGCACACAACAGACACACACACACCCTCACACGGTGACCTTTGACCTGCTGTGTGTGTGCTCAGGGCTCCTGGGGGAGGGAGGAGCGTGATCATGAGGAGGAGGTGAGTGTGGGAGAGGTGACAGACGATCAGACTACAAAACCTCTCAGGACTACACATCCCAGGAGCGACAGTAAGAGTACGGCAGCCCGGCGGGGCCAAACCTCCTCACCTGGACAGATCAGTCAGTGTGCAGGTATGACCGCCTTCAGACACGGCTGAGGGCAAAACATCTGCACAATAATCCTGTGGCTTTTGTTTTGTTTCCTGTGCCGGTTTCTGCTCTGACGTTTTCTGCGAACCACTGACGCTTACCGAACCTGTCGCCAATCACTGTCAGCGGCATTAAATCCTGCCGCAGCACAATTTTTAAGTTTAGCAGCACATTCCCTAAAAGTTCAAGTTTATGAGCTGCGGTTTGACTGATTTGCAGAGTTGTGAATTGTTAGTTAAATATTCTGACGTTTCAACAAAGAAATCAGTGGCTGAGTGACTCGTGAAAAATAATGTGGGAGATTTTGTGAAAAACGTCTAAACTCCCGTGACCAGATTACTGCTGTAAACAGATAATACACAATATAAATGGCCTTCTTAGTATTGCACAATACTACTGGCTGTTTCGACCACATCACAGCAGAGCTGCTGTGAGCCAGTAGGAGTCAGGGGTCAGTTCATTCATTCTTTGAATAATTTAGGTCATTGTTATTATTACGAATGAATATTAAACTGCAATTAGTGATTTTTTTCCTTTCTCAATTTGTTTTGAGCAGGACAGTCTGCAAAAATCTGACATATTATCAGGTTACAAAAGAGTTTGTGTCTAACGGGATCAAACAGCTGCTTGTTTCCACATCCAGTCCAAGTCCAGTATTCCCTCTGGTTTAGCTCTGTTAGCGCCGCTTCATCTCTCTCTTTTCATTTCCTGTCGTATCTCTAATGAAGGCAGAAAATCCCCCCATAACCCTCCTTCATTCATATTCTGGATGTGGTTATTCGTGACTCCAACAGGATCCAGGTTCCTAGAAACCTGGATCAGATGTTTACAGCCACAGAATCCTGGTTTCTGTCTCAGTACTCCAGGTGGTACATCCAGGTTTCTGAAACCAGGATGAGATGCTTAGAGAAACCTGATCATAACCAGGACACTCTCTGACCTTCTCTCTGTTTCTTCAGATGTGTCAGAAGTCAGTTTTGAAGCGACCAATCAGGGCTCGTTTACCATGGGCGACCTGATGGCGGAGCCACTCGGTACACTGACCTCTGACCTCCAGACCGACCTGTCGCTGTCTCCTCCTCTTCCCCACCTGGACAATACACCTGCTGCAAGACAGGTGAGACGCACACACACATTTTAAATAATAACTAACACTCCTCATAATGGGACGCCCCCCCCTTCTCCAGCTCTGTTTTTGAGGAAACACTGTGACACTCGTCCTCGTTAAAAAACCTCGTTAGTTTGGAGCAGACTCCAAGTAAACGTTCAGTAAAGGTTCAGTAAAGGTTCAGTAAACGTTAAATAGGTTAGACCTGGACGTCTCCGTCAGGTTGGGCGAGATCAAAGTTGGGAAAACGGGGGAGATTTGAAAACTATCCTGTCTCAGATTAATCTACAGCAGCACATTGTATTCTGTCTGCTTGTCATTTCTTTTGCATGTAAACTGTTAATCTGTGAAGAAAAGAGTAAGTAAAGCTGTCAAATACATATAGTGAAGTCAAAAGGACAATATTTGACTCTGAATTGTTGTCAAGCAGAGGTGGAAAGTTGGCCAAACTGGAAACACTCGAGGAAAACTCAAGTACCTTTAGTCAATACTTACGTAAATGTACATAGTTACATTCCACACTACATCACAACACCTTCAAATGAAGCCAGTTGTGTAGTTAAAGGTGGGGCCACCCACCCAGACACCGCTACACCACTGGTTTCACCTGCCGTCTAGTTGACACGCACAGGCAGGGAGTTAATGTTGTGTTACTGTAGTGGTGTTAGAGCTTTCTTTAATGTGTGTGTGTGTGTGTGTGTGTGTGTGTTTGTTCAGGTTGGTCCCATCCTGGTTAGAGAGTTCGACAGACAAACGGGTAAGAAACTCACAGTTTTTATTGTTTTTCTGTTGAGAAAGAAGCAAAAACATCTTGCAGGGTCTCACTCACTTGTCCTTAGAGCCAGAGCACATTTGTGTCTTTCATGTTACACACGTGTCGGTCAGACTTTCTGGTGTGTATGAACTGTTGTTACCTGATGGGCTGATTTTTCTTAATTCCTTTTTTCATTCAGATTCAACCAACCACTCAGTAATCATAATAAGATCCATTGATTTATGAAATTAAGATTTACAGAAAATAAATTTTAATGTTTAACTGAAAAATGAATTATTAGAAAATCCAAATAATAATTAAAATAAATCCCCTTTATTTTTCACCACAAACTAGAATACATATCAGCTTATACACAGTTTGACCTACATTCTGCATTTTTTAAATTTATTATTCTTTTGATTGCTTTGTATTTTACTAATTTACAGAATCTGAATTACTTGAGTGTTTGAAGCACACGACTTTATTTTTGACTCAATCACGTTTAAGTCCACACAAAAACAAACCAACCTGCAGATGAACTGCACATCGTCATCCGGGCACCAGGGGGCGACACGTCTCTTTAGTTCTACTGACTGGTTCCAATCAAAGCTCTATCAAACCACGGCTCACCAACTGTCCCTTTCCCAGTCAGCGTAACTGGTTTAACTGGTCAGAATCACTAAAAATCAGCCCAGCACTCAGACTGATTTTTGTCTCTGTAGCTTGAATCTTAAGGTTGTGTTTATTTTCACTCTTTAATAATAAGGTTTGTTTATATCAAATCCTAATTATACAACCTAATTATATAAAACCACTTGTACCTGCCAGTGACTGCAAAACAATAAAAGAGTTAGAAAAACTCAGTGGCCTGTAAAAGTCAGACCAGGTAGCATGAACAAAAATGAGGGAAAAGTGCAGAATACCGAGGAAAAGATGATCTTCACAGTAAAAAATGTCAAATATTTGTACCTAAAAACATATGAACATGAGCTGCTGTAGAGAAAAAGAGCAAAGTTACCCTTATTAAACACACACACGCAGTTAAAGCGTCATTGTGTGTGTGTGTGTGTGTGTGTGTGTGTGTGTGTCTAGCTCCACACTGACTCCACACATCCAGCCGCTCTGTCACCACATCTCCATACATGGTAATGTTTACACTGACCGAGCTGTTTTAGTGTATTGTTACACTGTGTGTGTGTGTGTGTGTGTGTGTGTGTGTGTGTGTGTGTGTGTGTGTGTGTGTGTGTGAACATGCTGACAGTTGAATCCTCAGTGTGTGTGTTGAGTGCACAGACTCAGTATGTTAAAATAATCTTCACCATAATCGCAGCAGTAACAGGAGCAGTTTGGTTCGCTGCAGTTTCAGCCGTGGTGTTAGAGCTGAAACGAACTCTTATTTTCACAGGCACTGAATCTGCCGGTTGTTTTCGTGGGGAACTGATTAACTCTTTGTGCAATAAAACGTCAGAAAATAGCGAAACATTCTCAGTGTGGCGTCTTTAAACGTCTTGTTTTGTTCGACTAACAGTTTAAAACCCAGAGATTCGGTTTACGATGCTGGAAAACTGAAAATCGGAGACACTGGAGTTTGGTTTGATAAATGCCTAAAAATATTCACTGGGTGATTGAAAAAGGGTGGAGATAAATGTTCCCTCAGTCTACGCACTGATGAATTGACTCATTAATTGACTCGTTGCATCGGCTCTTCTGGGATGAAGAGCAGCTCCTCACTAACTCTTCACCGAATGAAATGATGAACAATCCTGGGAACAAGACACTGCAACACAGACGGCAGAGGTATGCGTTCCTCCCCGTGTGGTTCCGTGCTGGATTGGTTAACGGGACAGATGTCCCGCCGATGAGTAGCTCTGATTGGACAGACTCCGCACGTGTTTCTGACCAAAACGCTGCAGCTGGGTGAGTGGAGCAACTGTCACGGCGTCGCTGCCTCGCTCTGACTCCAGCAGGTCCGGGTTGGCGAGTTCTGCTCACAGCAACACCGAGACGCTACAGCAGCCGTCCCGTAGAAAGTGTAATCCTCCTCTCGTCGTCCTACTCCGTGTCTGACGTGTTCCTACTTTGCAGGGCACATTCTTCATTTATAACTGATATGCGGACTTTCCAGCGCTGATGGTCCAATGAGAGCGCACATCTGAGCGGTGTGTCTGGGCGTTGCGCTGTGGCTTCCACTCTAACCTTATGCCAAACTTCCGAGAGGCTTTGGTGACACTCGTGCCTGATAATTACCTGCATTCTCAGCTGAGCCTTCAGACACCGCAGCCTGCGCGCGCAGTGCTACGTGGCGGCTGAGCGGCGAAGCTCTGTCATCACACCTTCACTTCAGCACCTGAACACACAGCGCCGGGAAGGATTCCCAGATGGTAAACATTAGATCCTAAAGCGCAGGAGTGGGCAGAGATATCAGGTTAGGCTCAGGGATGAGGTTCAGGTTGAGGTTAGAGGAAATGCATATCAACGGGGAAACAGACCTCACTTCCCCCAGAATCCTCTCCTGAGCGTTGGAATCTAACAATAACCATTCACAGATCACTCTGCGATTTTATCGCTATTAAAACTCGAAAACTAATTAACTTTAATGGAAACCAGTGCGGATCTGTGTCTCATTATGATGCATGAGCTCTGTTGAGCAAGTTTCAAGTCTCTGCGTGCTAAACTGGTACCGCTGGGACCCTGGAAGGTAGGAAAACACATTTAAAAATCACGGCTCCACTTGCATCGATTGGGAAATGGTTGTTAGTAATGTAGGTTGCGAACACAGATGATTTAGCGGGATGACTTTGCAAAACCACAGGTACTAAGATCACGGAACTATCAGCTGTTGCCACAGGTTTACTGCTGTGAGACTGGAGGCCTGAGGACAGTGGTTCCAAGCCCTAAAATGAAGCAACGTCCACCCCTGGGACATGACTCATGATCAGTTTGACTAAAGAATGATTTCTGTTGTGGACCTAAGTTCAAATCGGGCTAAAGGACTGTAGTGTAACAAGCAGATCGAACTGGGGATTTAAAATGTAGAAACTCGGTGGAGGTGATCGTCATCATCCTCCTTGGAAAAATCTTTATGTTTAACACCAACATGGAGAAAAACTTGAATGAAACACTGAATGATTTAAACCTGCGAAACAACATCACGTACGAGACATCTGCTGACAGATGGGAAAAACTAGGACTGGCAGAGGGCCGGTGATAAACTGATGCAATCAACCGAAATATTAGACTTACATGAATGTGGTTTGGTGGAGACTTTTCTTCTCTTCACCATTACTGCGCATTCCGTTTTAATTATTCACATTTTTAGGTTTAGCTTCATGATTAGAGTAGTTGAAGGAAGAAAATACATTTTTCACTGTAATAAAGAATAAAGATAAATGTGCTCTTATGAGAGGGAGTGGAAGCGGGATTTTTTTTAAGTGATTTTTTTTTTGTCCTCGGATTGTTTCACATGAAGGAGTTTTAGTCCTGAAAGGGGCGAAAGTGTTTAACAAGCAGTAGGAAACAATTTCAGAAAAGTCAGAAAAATGAAACATTAATATAATTTCTCTTCTTTCAGAATCAGATTTATTGGACAAGTGTGTGTTTGCACACACAAGGAATCTGACTCCAGTTTTTAGTTGAGAAACAGACAAACAGCTAAAAACAAGGATGAGGAAGCAGAAGGAAGATAGTTAAACATTTAACTGTTCCGTACACACACGCAGGTGAAAGAATAGATGCGTACATAAATGTATATATAAAATCAACAATGAAGGGCATCATTCAGTTTCTATATACAAGGCAAACTGTTTGTGTTAATTGTAGAGCTGCGACTAACAATTTTCATCACCAGTCAATCTGCTTATTATTTTCTCGGTGAATTGTTTTGTCTAATAAATGTCAGAAAACAATGAGCCTGCTAAAGGTTCCCCCAACTTCGCGTCGACTATCTCAGGACCGACGGTGCGAAACCCGAAAACGTTCCGTTCACCGTCTCGCTCTGTGACAAGTGTCAGACCCTCACGGCTGAGAAGAGGGACTTTTGGCATTTTGCTTGAAAAATGACTAAAATAAATCATCGTTTATGAAAATAGCTGCCACTTAATTTTTTGTCGATCGTCTAATTGATTCATTAAATAATGGTTGCAGCTCTAGTAAATGATAAAAAATACTGTAGTGCTGACTAAATGTTGAATAAGTAATGTAATAAATTACTTTATATACATACAGCAGGTTGTTATACAGGAGATGCATCTACTGTATAACAAGCGGCTTAGACCGATATTTGACGGTTTGTCGTCCCTTTAATCAATCTTCCCGTAACGCCTCAGATCTCCGTTTTCCCTCCGGGCTCTTCTCCCCCGTGGAGGATGATGTGTAGATGAACTTCACTGGGTCGTCGTCTCGTCTGAGTCGACCTGAAGGGCTGCAGTTTTAATGTAAACAGGAAGTATGAGGGGGATCAGAGTGTTTGGATGAGAGTCAGGATGTGAAGTCAATAAACACACACACACAGATCCTTTACTAAAACAACAGAGAGGAGGGGGCGTAGGCAGTCATATAGAGAGCTCACACACAGTCAGTGATGTGTTTCAGTGTTTACTTTACCTCTGAACACACACACACACACACACACACACACACACACAGGCTCCCTGTTCTCAGATGAACTGAACCTCAGTGTTTCTCACACGTCCATACCTTCACACCGACTCAGTTCACATTCACTCGGTTATGAGTAGGGATGTGTCACTATCAAATTCTCAAAATTACAATTATTGGGGCCAAAAATATCACCAGAATCTTCGAACCAAAGTCCTGCACGGGTCCAGTTCTGCAAAGCCGCACCCACAGGCTCAGTACCACAACAGACCCGTTACCCCCAGTTATCTCTCCATCAAAGCCAGACCTGAGCCAGCCTGTACTTAAACACACCGGCCACACAGCCACTCGCTTTAGAACTCATCCAGATTCTGTTGGATGACGGCTGGACGTAAAGTACTGTCCCATTCAGAGGTGGGAAGCACTCGCTCAGGCCGCTCCCAGCTGTGGATGCAATGCAAAGCGACGCAAAGACAACCGATTTTGCGGCGATCGTCTGTTGCTGCCAGTCGGCTGGATTCTCCGTGAATTGAGGGGTGAGAAGTGTCGTTGGGGTCTACCAAAAAAAAAAATCATGGCAGCTCATTAGGATTGATAAAATGACGCTAGTTTCAAAAAAGCTGCGCCTTTATTTTCATTTCTGGTTTATTTTTTTTGATTCTCGTGTTTATTTCACCCGCTGCCTGCCCACATGTGGTTCATTTTTACCTGCTCCTGTACCCGTGAATTAACATAAATATACTTTTTACCCTTTTCACATAATTTTTGTGGGGAACCTAACAGCTAATTTCTCTGTCGATTGAACGGTAATTTAAATTTAGACTAGTCGACTAGTCTAGAAGTAAGAAAACAGTCAAAATTTAGCCCATTTTAATGGGGAATTACGCATTCCACATTAGTGTCAGATCCATTAAGTCCTGTAAGTGGTGAGACGGAGTCGGTGTGGATCAGATTTGCGCCATCGCATCCCCCAACACCTTGTCTCTGGTTTGTGGTTTGTCCCCCCTAGGACCGTCTAGTCTTAACGATCTGGTCCTTGTCAAAGTGGTTCAGATCTTTACACCTGCACATTTCTCCCACATCCAACACGTTGACTACGAGAACTGACCGTTCACTCAAGGTCTGATAAATCCCAGAGCTCGACACGAGCTGCCGTTACGAGATAATCGGCGTTCTTCGCTTCATCTGTGACTGGTCAGAACGTTCTGAATCTTTGGTGTTTACACTGTCACTTCAGTTGTCAGAGCAAGAATTAAGGAAAATCAGTCCAGTTTTATTGATTTTCAGAAAGCATTTGATTGGGTAAATAGACTAAATGGAGTCGTTCTTCGATGAATTGTTAAGTTTTATGCCACTGAGTCTGTTAATGGAGCGACTTCACGAGTTTAGAACAGGATGGTTTCTCCAACTGTCTGCTGTGAGGGGAGGAGATATGTAGTCACCAATACTGTTCCGTCTTCTGTTTAGACCCATGGCTCAGCTTTTTTTATGTTAAATCTTTTGAGCTATAAAGTAGATGATCTGATTGTTAGTAAACTCCGCCATGCTAATGATATCATTGTACTGGCAGAGTGCGAAGAAGATCTAATGGAGAAATGGAGACTAATGGTAAATTAGGATAAAACACAAATAGCACATCTCAGGCCAAAATCAGTTGCAAGGAGTGCAGCTACTTTTGATCTTGGTTCGACAGTGCCGTCATACGTGAGCAGGATAAATAATTACGTTTTATTTTGGATGATCATCTGACTTCTTAAATAGTTTATTAGTGTTTTTGTGAGCGCAGCAGGAAGAGCTCTGGGATCAGTGCTGGGCAAAGTCAGACTATGTAAAGATCTGGGATTCTGTGTTTAAAACTGTATCAGCCTTGTGCATGTGTCCTGTTTCAGATCCGGTTTCTGTCTGGCTTTAGGATGTTCAGTGAACAGCTGCATTGTAAAACAGCTCATCACCGAGTGATTCGATATTTTTTAAACTGACACCAGTTTTGGCGTCAGTGGTGCTAAAGGATGGGAACATCCAACCGTCAGACTTCTGTACGTGCCTGAACAACGGCGGACATTTAGCATGGACACTGGACGGGATTGGTGAGGGGAAATTT